>NW_007077839.1:441899-456503 GCF_000164805.1 Carlito syrichta | reverse complement strand
CTATATATATATATATATATATATATATATATATATTCAGATGTAGACATATATATATGTCTACATCTGAATTCTTTTTCTCTGGTTTACTGATCTTTTTAACTATTGTTTTATAAGTATCTCAGTCGTAATTTTGTCAGGTCTAAAATAAAATATTGTAAATCTTCCAATCTTGTTATTATCCCCAAGATTGTTTTGTTTATTCTATATGCTTTTGTGTTTCCATATAAGTTTTAGAATGAACTTGTCAGTTTAAAAAAAAAAATTCCATTTAGGTGGGAATTGCATTGAATCTATAGATCAATTTTGATAAAATCTACATTTTAACAGTAGGACATATGATCATGATTCTACCTTTTTACTTGGTTGGATCTTTAGTTTTTCTCCTCAACATATGGTAGGTTTTGGTGTTAAAGTTGAAGTTCTTGGGAACCAATTCCTATTCAGAACGCTAAAGGCCCATACCTTAAGAAATAAGATAGACAAGTGGGACCTCATCAAATTAACGAACTTCTGCAAAGCAAAAGAAACCATCAAGAGAGCAGAGAGACAGCCCACAGAATGGGACAAAATATTTGCCAACTGTTTATCTGACAAAGGCGTAACATCTAGGATCTACAAGGAACTCAAACGCGCCGAAAGGAAAAAAACAAACAGCCCCTTTGAAAGGTGGGCAAAAGACATGAATAGATACTTCTCAAAAGAAGACATATGGGCAGTCAACAGACACATGAAAAAGTGCTCAGCCTCACTCATCATCAGAGAAATGCAAATCAAAACCACGTTGAGATAACACCTAACCCCAGTAAGAATGGCCATCATTAATAAAACAAACAACAGATGCTGGCGAGGATGTGGAGAAAAAGGAACTCTTCTATACTGCTGGTGGGAATGCAAACTAGTAAAACCTCTTTGGAAGACAGTGTGGTGATTTCTGAAAGAACTAGAAATTGACCTTCCATATTACCCAGCAATTCCCCATTGGGAATATACCAGGAGGAACTCAAATCATTCTATAAAAGATACCTGCACGCGTATGTTTGTTGCATCTCATTCACAATAGCAAAAATATGGAACCAACCGTGTTGCCCATCAAAGCTGGACTGGATAAACAAAAGTGGTACATATACACAATGGAGTATTATGCAGCCATAAAGAAGGACAAATATATGGACTTTGCAGCAACTTGGATGGATTTGGAGTCGATCATACTCAGTGATTTATCACAGAAACAAAGAACAGAGTTCCATATGTTCTCACTCATAAGGTGACCTTGAACAATTATAATGCTATAAGAAAGTGATTGGCAGTAGTGGGAAACTGTCAGGGGTGGGATTGGCAGTTGAGGGAAACTGCTAAGGGAGCGAGGGACATACCTCATCAACAAGGGTACATGATTAATGTTTATATACCTAACCCTGAATTGTACCCCACATCTTTATAATAAAAATGTTTAAAAAAATGTTGAAGTTCTGTTGCTTTGTTAATACATGTTAAATATCCCTTATCTGAAATACTTAGAATTAATCAGAATTGCTTCAGATTACAGATTTTTTCAGATTTTGGAATATTTGCATTGAAATCCTAAATCCGAAATGCACCAATGAACATTTCCTTTGAACATCAAGTCAGTGCTCTAAGTTTCAGTTTTTGGAGTATTTTGGATTTTGGATGTTTGGATTAGGGATATTTACCCTGTAAATATTTTGTGTTTTGGACACTGCTAGATGATATGTTTTTAAATCTCAAATTTCCACTAGCAATTGTTGTTGCTAGTTCCCCACATTAATAGTTATTTTGCTCAAAATTTTTTCCAAGCAAGCTATAGCAACCACTTGCTCTTATTTTGTCCAGTTTTTCATTTATTTATTTATTTGTTTATTTATATTTTTGAGTTGGAGTCTCATTCTGTCACCCAGACTGGAGTGCAGTGGTATGCTCATAGCCACCGCAACCTCCCTCGACCTGCTGGGCTCAGGCAGTCCTTCTACCTCAGCCTTCCAAGTAGCTGGAACTACAGGTGCACACCACCACACCTGGCTAATTTTTTGATTTATTGTAGATTCGAGGTCTTGTCAT
Source organism: Carlito syrichta (assembly GCF_000164805.1). Taxonomy (NCBI): domain Eukaryota; kingdom Metazoa; phylum Chordata; class Mammalia; order Primates; family Tarsiidae; genus Carlito; species Carlito syrichta. The sequence goes on along the minus strand of NW_007077839.1, from coordinate 454,424 downwards.
GTTGCCCAGGCTGGTCTTGAACCCAAGGGCTCTGGCAATCCTCTTGCCTCAGCCTCCCAAAGTGCTGGAATTACAGGTGTGAGCCATAGTGCCTGTCCTTATTTATTTTTAATTTTTAATTTTAAAGATGTGGGGCACAATTCAGGGTTAGGAATACAAATGCTCCTTATGCAGGGAACCTTGTTGATGAGGTGTGACCCCCTCCCTTACCCTGGCAGTTTCTCATTACTGCTAATCTCACCTCCCTCTCCCCTGGCAGTTTCCCACTACTGCAAATCCCCTTTCTTACAGTATTATGATAAATGTTCAAGGTCCGCTTATGAATGAGAACATGTACTCAGTTCTTTATTTCTGTGATAGTTTACTCAGTATTATAGACTCTAAGTCCAACCAAGTTGCTGCAGAGTTCATAATTTTGTCCTTTATGGCTTTGTAATATTTTGTCCAGGCTTTAATTTGATTTCTAATTATTATATAATCCAGCAACTTCATTTTGAATATATACAGAGAACAACTGAAAGGAGGTGCTGGAGCAGATATTTTACACTAATGTTCATAGCAGCATTATTTGCAGTAGGCAATAGGTGGAAACAGCCAACATGTTCATCAATGGGTGACTAGATAAAATGTGGTATATATGTGCAATGCAATATCATTCAGCTTTAAGAAGGAATGAAATTCTGTGCATGCTACAACATGTATGAACTCTAAGTCATTATATTAAATGAAATAAGCCAGATATTAAAGGAGAAATAATATATGATTCTGTTTATATCAGGTACCTAAAATAGTCAAATTTATAGAGACAGTAGAATGGTGCTGCCAGGGTGGGAGGGAGGGACAAGTGGGGAACTTTTCTTTCAAAATCCATGTCAGACATTTAAAAATGTTATAAACCCTATTAAGAATAGTTCTTTAGGCATGAACTCTCTTTCATTTATGTTTACCCATGACTTTTACTTTTATAAAAAATCACATCCTCCTAATTCTTTTAATTTTTGGTTTGTTTTCAGGTGACAGGAGTGTTTCATTTATGAAGGGAATGTAGATGACATTCTTTCTGAATCCTTGCCTGTCAGATTTCTGTTCTTTTTCCAAGTGAAAATAGATTACTTAAGAATAGTATTCTTAGGTCACAGTGTTTTGTTTTCCTCAGATTTTTCTGTATTTTACTTTTGGTTTCCTCTGGCTTTGGATATATGGAGCAGAAATGTGATGACAGTGAGATAGCTTTTTCCTCCTTTTTTTTTCTTTCTCTTTTAAGGAATCTATTTTATCTGGATATGTAGATGTCTTCAGTATTTTGAAGAAACAAAATTTAATCATGATAATGATCTTTGTTTTCACTAATTTTTATGGTACTGATGAATCTTTTGATTTTGAAAGTTTTAATCTTTTACTTAGATAAATTTTTTTCCTGCTATTTATGTTTTCTTTTTCTGTTAGTCTACCTGTTCTTGCTGGGCATTCCTATCATGTGTATGTTACATTTCTTGGATCTATCCTTTGTGTATGTCTCTGTCTTCTTACCTGTCAATTTTATCTCCCTATCCTTTCCTCTGATTTCTGGAAGAATTTTTTGAGCTGGCATTGTAATTTAGTTTAGAATTTTTGGCACTATCCTATCTTGTCCCATTGTATTTAAAATTTTGCTAATGATATTTGTATCTGAAAGCTTTCTTTCCTACTCCACAGTTAATAACATTTTCCAAAAATGTCATGTTCCCTCAGATCTCATTAAGAATGTGAATTAGACATATGCCCTGTGTTTTTTCTTTTATGTTCACTTTTCTTCTAAGAATAGATTCTTACTCCCCCAATAAATTATCTTTTGAATGATGACTGTTTTTGTATGCCCAGTTATTTTTTTTCTTTGTTAGATCATCAGAGAGCATTTGAGGCACCTGTATTTGCCCAGAATTTCTATTTGTGATTAGTTCTGTTGTAGACTTTCTAAGTTCCTAGGGTTAGTACTCTCAGGCTTTGCTGTAGGAAGACGAGAATAGTATTTATATTAATTAATTAGTGAAAACCAAACATTTATATGGAATAGAGTGAGAGTAACAGCTCCAAAGTAAGTAACCTGAGAGTATTGTTCCCTGTTTCTCTTTAATTGGTACACATGTCTTTCTCTTTAGTGTCAGTAATGGAAGTAATCTACTCTGTTTTTTGTTTAAGTGTTCCTTGGGAATAGGTACTATAATCGTCTATTTGGTGCATTGGCATTAAGGTACTTCTTTGAAAATGCTACAAAGAGCAGCATATGGGAGTCACATGCCTGTCTTATGCCTAAGTAGGTTGTAAGTAATTGGTAGACGGTTGTTTTCTAAAATATTATCCTAAGTGAACCACACCATGCAGAAATTTTTTGAAATTTCTGTCATGTGGATAGTACCATATCTGAAATAAAAAACACTCTGAATCGACTCAGTAGCAGAATGGAGATGATGGAAGAAAGAGTCAGAAGTTGAAGACAGTTTATAAGAAATTAGTCAATTTGAGGAACAGATTAAAAGGAAAAGAAATGAACATAGCTTTAGGTTTTTGTTGGATTATTACAAAAGATCTAATATGTATGTCATTAGTACACCAGAAGGAGAGGAGAGAAAAATTGGGGCAGAAGAAAATATCTGAAGAAATAATGACAGAAAACCTCCAAAATTTGGTGAAAGATAAAAATTTATAGGTAAAAAAGCTCAGTGAACCCCAGTAAGGGTAATCTAAAAGAAAACCATGCATAAACATGGTAATCAGACTATTGAAAATAAAAAATAAGAGTCCTGAAAATTCATGAGACAAATAATACATTATATACAAGGGAAATAATTTGAATAACTGCAAAATTTTCATCATAAACATGGCAACCAGAAGATAAATAGCATCTTGAAATTGTTGAAAGGAAAGAACTGTTAATCCAGAATTCTGTGCCTTTGAAAATGCCCTTCAAGAATGAAGATGAAATAAAGGCAGTCTCTGGCACATAAAAACTAAGAGCACCCATTTCTGCTGTATTTGCTTTAACGAAATGTCAGTGGAATTTCTTTATTACAGCTGAGGGGAAATGGCATTGATGGCTATTTAGGGAGATCAATTGAAATGGTAAATATCTGAGTAAGCATAAATGACTAATTCTATTAAGTTATCCCACTGTCTGAGAGATTTTTAAATATGGATATAGATACATATATGACAGCCATGAAGTAAAAGCTGTTGGGGTAGTGGAATTAAAAGAGCCTATATGATTGTAAGGTTTCTACAATTTTCTGGTACAAGGTTAACTGTAAGTAGACTGTGTAAGTTTGGTTATATTTGTGTCTGGGTAATTATCTGTCTGATAATCCTTGGAGTAGGAACCACTAAAAAATTATATTAAAAGATACAACCACAAATTAATGTAAAAATAAAGACATTAAATATTTAAAAATTCCTAAAGATGAAGAGAAAGAGAAAAAAAGAAGAAGAAAAAACACATAGAATAAACAGAAAACAGATAGTAAAGCGGTAGGCCTGAATCTAATCATGTCAATAATTATATTAAATATAAGTGGTCTAATGTTACTAATTAAAAGGGATTGTCAGATTGGTTGAAAAATATCAAGATGTAGCTAAATGCTTTCTAGAAGGAACCTACTTTTAATATAAAAACATAAATTATAAGGATAGAAATATATATACCTTACAAACACTAACCAAAAAAAAGCTCCTGTACTATTAATAGAGACTCTAGAGTAAACTTTGAATAAATGATTAGGGATAAAGAGGTACATTCATAATAATTAAAAAAGTTTCCCCTGAAAGACAATAATCTTAAATTTGTTTAACAACAGTACCTAAAAAATGAAGTAAATGTTAGAACTGAAAGAAAAGATAGACACATTCACAATTATAGTTGGGGACTTCAGCACTTAAATATAGGGAGATAGAAAGTCAATAAGCATATTGAAGAATGCATAATACTACCAACTTACTTGACCTAATTGACATGTATAGAGCATTCTGTCTAATAATGGCACAGTATACATTCTTTTTAAATGTAAGATGCAATATATCTGTGTCATAAGACCAATCTTAACAAATGTAAAGGTATTGAAATTTTACAAACTGTGTTATCTGATCATAATAAAATTAAACTAAAATCAACCATTGGAAGAGATCAAGAAATTTTTAAAATATTTGAACATTTTACATCAAACTTTTAAATAATCTATGAGTCAAAATAAAAGCCACAAGGAAATTAGAATGAAAATGAAAAACCATATATCAAAATTTGGAGGATTTAGGTAAAGTAGTACTTAGAAGGAAATTTATAGTAATAAAGGGTTCTATTGGAAAAGAAAAATTTCCAATCAATTTTTCTAACAACGGAACATCCTCCTTAACATATTAGAAATAGGAGAGCAGATTAAACCAAAATGAAACTAAGGAAAGGAATAATAAAGGTAGAGTAAGAATCAATGAAATTAAATAGAGAAAAACAATAGAATAAAGTTAGTGAGGCCAAACATGGGGGCTCACACCTATAATCTTATCACTTTGGGAGGCCACAACAGGAGGAATGCTTGAGGCCAGGAGTTTGAAACCAACCTGGGCTACATAGTGAGACCTCGTATCCCTACCAAAAAACAAACAAACAAAAAATAGCCAGGTATGATGTATGCCTGTAGTCCTAACTTCTCTGGAGGCTGAGGCAGGAGGATCCTTTGAGCTTAGAGCCTGCAGTGAGCTATGATTGCACCACTGCATTCCAACCTGGACAACAGAGCAAGATGCCATCTATAAAAAATAAATAAAAATAAAATCAGTGAAATTAGTGACAAAGTTCTTGGAAAAGATTGATAAAATTGAAGAACTTAGAGTGACCAAGAAAACAAACAAAACAATAGGACAAATGATCAATATCAGGAATGCAAGTGGGGATACCACTACAGGCCCCATGACATTTAGAGGATAATTTGGGAATATTTCAGGCATGTTTTTGCCTATAAATTTGACAACTTCGTTGAAATGGGCAAAGACAAGCCACAAAGTTTACTTAAGAACTAGATTACCTGATAGTCTTATATCTAATAAAGTAATTGATTTTCTCATTAAAAAGCTTTCAACACAGAAGATTCCAATTCTGCAAAAATGCTTCCAGAATATAGAATGTGGGAAAGCATTTCTGAATTCAATTGAGTTCAGTATTATCCTGGTATGAAAATTAGACAAAGATATTGTAAGAAAATTAAACTACATTCATTTCCCTCGTGAACATAGAAGATTGGAGAAAGAGTAAACCAACCAAATCTTCCAAAATAAAGGGCTATTGGGCTAAACCTGTGGTAGGTAGAACATTGATGTTGAGTCTGAGGCCACCAAAGGTCAAAGAACGAAAATCAAAAGTTGTATGTATGAGCTAGAGAGCAGATATCAGAAATTAGTCCCTCCTTCAATTATGTGTGGGCCATTAGTGAATATTCTTTTGGGAGGACTCTGGAATTCCATCTCTACCTTGGGTAGAAGGCATCTAACGTGTAGGTGAGGGTATGAGTAAAACCTGGGAGAGTTTAGAGCTAAAAATGACCTTGGGCCCTCCTCAGCCTCTGCCCAGTTAGCTAAACATGACTGTCATCTTTTGGCTGAGAACCTGTTTTCCCTTCTCACCTTTGTCTAAAGAGTCATCTTCAAGGGGCAGAGTCACTGGTACTGCAGCTTTTTCAAACGTCAGGAACTCAACCAAATAAAAATGAAAAATAAATATTTCTCTATGCTTTCCACCTATAAACCTTATTTTGCCCACAGAGCCCAAATGTGACTCTCCTCAGTGCCTGTGCTCCCTTTTAGAGAAAGAAGTATAAGAGGACCCAGAACAGGGTTTTTCCTAAAGTGGAATAGAGAAAAGGTGGAAGAATTATGTTAGGATAAGGAGGAGCACTTGGAAGGACTGCTTCATTTCAAACTGGTCTTTGGGGAGTCTCAGAGCTTCCTTGCAGGTTTCTTTTCTCCACAATTTCTACTTTTAGGAGTATACACATGTCTTATCTCTCTGTCCACTTGTCTATCTATACATGTCTTGCCTTAATGATCTCATCCCTTTCCAAATGCATATTGTCAGCCAGAACTCTCTCCTGTATTCTCCTGTAGCCTCCATTCTCATATGTTCAGCTATCCTCTCAACGTACCCAAAACCAAACTCTTGATCACTCATCCCCCAAAGATCCCTGCTTCTTACTCAGACTTTCTCTTCATAGTAGATGGCGATTTCATTTCTCCAGTTACTCATTTGTAGCCCTTCTTATACCTGTCTTTTTCCTCTTATCCTGTGTGTAGTCTAGCTCCAGAATAAATCCACGATCCAGCCTCTTCCGCTGTCTTTCACCATTTTTACACCTGAATAATTCCTGTTTTCCATGCTTCCATATCTACTGGTCTATTTCTCAGAGTGTAGCCAGAGATAATCCTTTAAAAATATGAATCTCCTGATGTTTATTAGATCTGTTCAAAACTTTCCAGTGGTCTTCATTTCACTCAGAGTCAAAACCAACTCCTTTTACAGTGGTTTATACAACTTTGACCTTATCCCCTACCATTCTTCTCACTTAGTCCGGTCTGGTCACTATGGCCTCCTGTTCTGGAACATATCATTCCCTAACTGTTGTTTCCCTAACTAGTCACATGATTCCCTTTCTCTTTCCCTCAGGATCCTGCGAAAGGATGGTCTTTTCTGACCACTTTATGTAAAAGAGCAACTTTCATCCCACCACAGCACTTTCTATTTCCCTTGCTATGATTTATTTTTCTCGATAGTACTCTGTTACCTCCTCACACACTATATTCATTTGTTTATTGACCCTTGCCCCACTAGAAGGTAAGTACCACATGAGCAAAGACTATATCATTTGTGGCTGTATCCTCAGGACCTGCAATATTCCCTGGTATAGAGTATCCTTTCAGCAAATATTAGTTGAATAAATTTGATTATAGCATTTAATCCCTCTGTCTTCTTGTTTCACTGATGAGGAAATTGAGAAAGGTATAAAATCATATAAAGATTTTTAGCTACAGTATTTTGTTATCCTTTAGTAATGCTCAGCAGGGTTCACAAGATACTTAAGAGAATATTGCAGGTAAGGACATAAGATATAAAAAGACTAGCTTGTATTTGAGTATTTTAAAGCTACCATGTGGGAGAAATTAAAGAAGGAATTGCTTTCTGAGATTATAGTTATATAGCATTTAGATAGCATTGTGATAAATTAATATAGCTAATACCTTTTAAAATAGTTTGTTAAATATAATGTGTAATTCATAAAGAATTCCTTCCTCAAAAATTATCCTGTAGTTTGAACTTTATTTTGTGGTTACCAGTCTGGACTATTAAAAGACATAAAGATATATTCTGAGAATGAGAGAGAAGGAAATGTGAAAACAGCCACATATAAAACTAAAATAAATAAAATATAAGACAGCATACAGGAAGTTCCAAGTGATAAGTATAGATTAGAAATTTTAGAGGATATTGGGATAGGATGCCACAGTGGTCTAGGTGTTAGGCAATGGCTCTAGCAAGGGAAAATAAGTAGAATTTGATGATACCTTGGATAGAAGGGTAGAACTTAGAAAGTTGGGGCCATGATAATGAGTAAAGGTATAGAGGAGACTGTTCTAATAGTGAGTAAGATCAGTTTACTTGGATTATAGCACTGATGTGGAGTCAGGGAGCATAAGAAGGGGATGTTAGTGCACATTGTGAGGGCATTTGAGTATTAAGTGAAATAGTTTGGACTCTAGGCAGTCAGAAGCTTTTAGGGGGCTGACATGTGCAGAGTAGTGTTTTAAGCATCTTACAATGTCAGTGACATGCTTTATGGATGGGAGGAGGAGACTGTTGGAAAAGTTCTCTGTGAGGTGATGTTGACCTATGCCAGAATAGTAGCAGTAGAAGAGATGAACATGAATGGGCTAAGAAGAAACAACAAAACCTAGTAATTGTGTAGATGTGTGAGAAGAGGCCAAGATAATCCTGCGGTTTCTGGTATTGAGAGAGTTGGTAGGAATCGGTCATTCTAGCATGAGTGTAATTTTATCATGAAGGATGAGTTTGGCTTTAGGCATAGCATGTTTGGGAAGAGAAAGACATCTGATGCTGCCTAATTAGAGATGTGGAATTTGGGCTACAGTTTGGGAGAATTTATCCTCTTCCATGAGGTGAAAGTTATGAGGGTGAATGAAATCTAAGGAGTTGCAGAGATTGTAGAACAGTTAGCCTGAAAAGATAGTGGTACACAGAACTTTACTGGGCAGAGGAAGAGGGTTTAGTGAAGAGAACTTTAAAAAGTAATGGTTGTAGAAGTAGGGGGACTCTGTGAAAAGAAAGCCAAAGAACAGAGAATTTATCTCAACATTTATCTCTCCCCTGCCATTGCAAATGTAGTACATCTTTAATGTAAAATCTTTGAAACTAAAAAGCAACATAAATATTTAATTTAAAAAGTATTTGCAACTCAGTTAGCCAGAGGATATTGTTATATGTGTTTTAATATGCCTTAGATTACTATAGTTTTCTTCTTTAATGTGTCTATGTATTTGTGTATTAATATTGATACATAAGAGTGTTTTAAATGCAGTAGTTGGGGTAAAATGACTCAAAGAGTCAGCTGTTAACTACATAGCTTATTTGTTGACACAATCTTCTAAATATTTAACGTATATAGAATTTTCCAGAATATCTATTTTGTTTTCAAATTATTCATTTAAAATAACTTTCTGCCCTTATGCTTCACTTTTATTCTCCAGATGATTGCAAAGGGAAAAAATGCATCTGAACTGTTTCCTGCTGTTGTGAAGAATGTGGCCAGTAAAAATATTGAGGTACTGTTTTGATTCATAATTTTCAAGATTCCTTTTGATGTAATGGGTTTATATACTTTTCAGTTACTTTGAAATGAAGCATAATATTTTTAAGTATCACTGGACTTTTATTACAATAAAAAAGTCCATAATTTTAAATATAGGTAAGATAGAAGGCAAAGTAGACATAATCATAGCTTTGAATTTTTGGTGAAGAAAGTGAAAAGCAAAGTTGAATTGATTCATCTGGGTGAATGATGATAACTTGTTCAGTTTTCACCTGTGCCTACAGGCCAGTTCAAATTTTGTTTTAGGGACTTAATTTTAAGATAGCGTATGTCCAGGGAAACAGGCCTGTTCAGTGTATCCAGAACTTGATGATTTGAGGCTTTTTTTTTTTTGGTTATTATTATTTTATTATAAAGATGTGGGGTACAATTCAGGGTTAGGTATATAAATGTTGATTATGCAGGTACCCTTGTTGATGAGGTTATACCCCTCCCTCCCCTTGCAGTTTCCCTCAACTGCCAATCTCACCCCCCTCACAGTTTCCCATTACTGCCAAATGCTTTCTTACAGTATTATAATTGTTCAAGATCCACTTATGAGTGAGAACATATGGTACTCTGCTCTTTGTTTCTGTGATAGATCACTGAGTATAGGAATATTTCCCAAGTTTCTCATACTACTCATGAGTGAACATGTCTTAGTCAAATACTGTTTTCTGTAAGTTGGGCTGTTACAGTGTACTATAGCACTAAGGTTGTATTCTTTCCTGCACCCTATCTTTGTTTTATTGTATTGTATTGGTTAATTGATATACTTTTCTCAATTTAAAACTTTATAAAATTTAAAATGTGTTACTGCTACTATTAATTTTTTTTTTGTTGCCATTTTGTTGACAGATGACAAAACAAATGAACAAGTATCAGGAACATTCTTAGCCCTGATACCATGGTTATAGTGACAGCTTTAGAGAGAGAGAGAGAGAGAGAGAGAGAGACAGACAGAGAGACAGAGTGCCAGGAGGATGGGTGTATGATTTCAGAGGGGATGCTAGTTTTGTCGTTTTGATTGTATTTTTCATACATTATGTGGTAATCTTTTGCTAGTTAAGTTGTTTACGTATTTTGTATGATGGTATTAATCAGAGCACCCTTGCTAGCAAAACTAGTTAGAGGAAAAGAAAGAAAACAGGATCTTTTGGTACAGATCTAATTTTTGTTCCTCCAGCTTAATTAAGCTTTCTCCAAGGACGTGTGCTTGATCAGGACAACTGAACAATTTGGTCCTCCTCCTTGGGATTGAGTGTGGTTGGTTGAAGATTTCCTTGAGCCTGCCATTTATTAAAATTGGAAATGGAATTAGTTTGGCATTGACAGAGTGAGTTTACTATAGCAGTGTTTCCACAAGAGCCTAAAATGTCTCTGTGGTCAATGCCTTGCCAATACCACAATACCTATATCAGCATTGACTAACATTGTTATTTATGACTCATGTAAATTTGTGCCTTTCTTGTATATGTTGGGATGTCCAACCCCAAATGAAATAAATAAAATGTATAATACAAAAGTATACTATGTATGTGTTATGTGTTAAGGACAGTATATTCATATATGCATGGTTAAATATTTTAACACATATCGTGTTTATTATATCCAGGCATTGTTCTAAGTACTACACATGAATTAACTAATTTAATTCTCATCATATGAAGTAGATACTATTATAATTATACATTTAAAAATACCCAGAGTCTACACATTTTTTATTTCCTATATGTATATTTACAGCTGTATCCTTTTTTTTCTGCATCTTCATTGATAGGTAACAGGATTTTGAAAGATAGAGTATCCAGCTAGAACTATCCTGTTGTCAGTTGGAAATTGGTGCTTGATGTATAGCTTAGAAGTTGAAGCTGGAAATTTAGGTTTGAGAGCTATTTGCAGAGTTGAAGCTATGGAAGTGATGTGATCCTTGTAAGAGAAGGTAGAGGCAAGATAAAAAGAGAGCCTTCACAGTCACCTGTTAATGGTACCAGAGGGATGTGAGTCAGTGAAGGAAGTCATGCTGGTGTCTGTTACAGAAACTAGTGGAATGCTAGGGAGAGGTTGAGTAAGTTGCAGAATGGTCTTGACAAATTGGGGAATTGGTTGGGATCAACGGATTATAGATGGAGAAGAGGAAAAACGCACAATTGGTGGTAGTGGGAGATAGAGCTAAGGGGATGGAAAGTGACAGAATACTTTGAGAGCTGGAGATACTAGGGGCAGAGTAGTTTTAGGTGATAGTCTTGTGAAGATCAAGTGAGGCTTTGCACAGGAGTAGATGAGGTGTAGTAATCACTGTTTTCACTATACTAAGTTTTCCAATCCATGAGTGTGGTCTGTAATTTTCCTTTGTAGTCTTTTATATGTATATTGTTTAATGTTTTTGATGTACACATTTTACACATATAAAGCCTATAGTTTAGTAGTTTCTGATGCTATTTTAAGTGGAGTTGTCTTTATAATTTCATTTTCTGGTTGGTCATTGTTAGCATATAGAATTGTAACTGATGTTTGCATAGCAATCTTGTATCCTCACTAAATTCACTTACTAGTTCTGACTGCTTTTTTGTAGATGTCTTAGGCTTTGTTTCATGAATAATCATAACATATGCAAATATAACGTCACTCTTTTTTTAGTCTGTATGTCTTATTATTTTTCTTGTCAGATCAGACTGACAACCTATATTATTACAGTATTGAAGAAGAGTTGTGAGAGTGGTCATCCTGGCCTTGTTGAAAGTATTAAGCCTTTTACCATTGAATAAGATATTTGCTGTAGAAGTTTTGCAGATGTCTGTAATCATGTTGAAGTTTATTCTAGTTTGCTAAGGTTTTAGAAAATCATGAATAGTGTTGAATTTTATCAAGTGCATTTTCTGTCATTTTTGAGATTATCATGATTTTTCTCTATTCATATGGCAAATTACTCGGATTGATTTTCAGTTATTAAGCCTTCCTATTCCTGGGATAAATCCCTCTTGGCTGTGATATGTTATTCTCTTTATATGTCATTAGAATCTATTTGCTAACTATTGTTAAAGATTTATGCATCCATATTATTGAATGCTTTTTTTCCCCTCTTGGTGGCTTTGGTTTTGTTATCAGGGTAATCTGGCTTCGTAAAATGAGTTGGGAGGTGTTTCTCCTCTGTTGTTTGAAAGAGTCTGTATAGGATTAGTTTTATTTCTTCCTGATAGAATATCTTCCTTGCTGTGAAGCTTTCTGGGCCTAGAGGTTTTGTTTTGTTTTTTAATGGGAAGATTTAAAATTATGAATTCAAGTTGTTTATTTGTTATGGCACTGTTTAGGGAATGGTTACCTCAACAGGCTTGGGTTGCTTAAATCTTGCATCTTCCTAAGAAAGGTTTGGTTTCAGAGCATTGACTGACTCTGGAGAATTGAGCTTTTGGAATGCTTTGTTCTGAATGGTTTTGAGCAGTGCCATACCGGTTTGTGCAGGTAGTTTATACTAACCGTGCGATTTATGGTGAGCACTACCTGCCTTTCCTCTGAGGAAAGCTTCAGTTACAGATATTAGTCATGTAGGTGTACGACTGATTCTTTTTTTTTTTTTTTTTGAGTTGGTGTCTCACTCTGTCACCCAGAAGGGAGTGCAGTGGCCGGGAGCGGCCACTGCAGCCTCGAC
>NW_007077839.1:369227-441879 GCF_000164805.1 Carlito syrichta | reverse complement strand
TATTGTAGAGATGAGGTCTTGCCAAGTTGCCCAGGTGGGTCTCGAACCCACGGACTCAGGTAATCCACTCACCTCAGCCTCCCAAAGCCGATTGATTCTTTTTTTGTTTGTTTTTGTTTATTTATTTATTTATTTATTTTTGATTCTTAATAAAAGCCTTGGACCATCTGTCTGTAACTTGTTTCCCTGGTTGGCAACACTTTCTATGTGTTTATACACATTGTTGAGGAAGAAATTAAGCAAATCTTACTATGTAACTCCACTAGGTGAGGAACTCTTGGAATGAAACTTTGTACTTGACCCCATGTCCTTTTCCTGTTGCTGATTTTACTATGTATCTTTTTGTTGTAATGAGCCATAACAATAGTACAACAACTTTGTGAGTCTTGTGAGTCCTAACCAATCACCAAGCCAGAGGGGATCTATTTCTTCTTGAATCTGTTTTGGTAATTAATTTCATTTGAGAAATTTATCCATTTTATCTAGATTTTCAGTTTATCGTCATAAAGTTGTTCATAATATTCCCTTAATATCTTTTTAATGTTTGTAGGATCTGCAGTGATGTTTCTTATTTTATTCCTGATAATGGTAATTTTTGATCTTCTCCCTTTTTTTTTCTTGATTAGTCTAGCTAGAGGATTATCAATTTTATTGGTCTTTTAAAAAACTGCTTTTGGTTTGATTTTCTTTTCTTTGCTTTCTATGTCATTGATTTTATTGGGTATAGTTATTGACTTTTGTTTTTATTTTTTATATTTCATCCTTCTACTTAATTTGACTTTTGTTTGTTCTTTTTCTAATTTCTTGAGTTGGGAACTCAGATCAAATTTTTTTGTTAATATAAGCCTTTAATACTGTGTATTTTTCTCTAAGCTTTGTTTTAGTTGCTATCTCCAAATTTTAATTTGGTGTATTTTCATTGTCATTTAAGTTAAAAATGTCTTCTTATCTTATGATTTATAACTCATGGATTATTTAAAAGTATGCTGCTTAATTTTCAGATATTGGAGATAGGATCATGTTAGTTATTTTATTGTTAGTGTAAAAATATAATTCTGTTTTAGTCAGAAAACATAGTCTGTTATTTTCTTTTAAAAATATGAAGACTTGTTTATAGCTCATTTCATATATTTCATTTTGGTGTGCATACCATGTGCAGTTAAAGGGAATGTGTATTCTGCTATTGTTGGAGGTATTGTTCTTTAAACATTATTCAAGTAAATGTGATTGGCAGGGTTTTGAGTAAAAAAATTTCTTTTTAACTGACCTTTTGTCTAGTTGTTCTACCAATTGTTAAGAGAGGCATTTTAGATCTCCCAGTCATTATTCTGGAGTTTTTAAATTTCTCCTCCGAATTTAAATTTTTTTTTGCTTATATTTTAAAGTTGTCCTGTTAAGCATAATTCTTTTACAGTTTTTCTGATGAATTGACCCTAAACAAAAATTATTCTTCATTTCTGTTAATACTTTTTGTTTACAGCATATTTTGTTATTAGTAGTGCCACACTCCAGCCTTATTTCTTTTTATGCATTATTGTTTTCTATTCATTTGCTTTTAGACTATTTTTATATCTAGTGTGCATTCCTCATTGGCAGCATGTAGTTGCAACTTTCCTTACATCCCATTCTGTCAGTCTCTGCCTTTTAACTGTGGTGCCTATTCTGTTAACACTTAATATAGTTATTGATGTGGTTGGAGCTGAGTCAACTGTTATCCTGTTTCTTTTCTGTTTGTTTTGTCTTTTGTTCCATTTTCTTCTCTTCCTTCTTTGGGTTAATTGAAACTTTTAAAAATCTCATTTTAGTTTTCCTATTTTTTTGACTTGCATTTCTTTGCATATATGACAGTGGTCCCATAAGATTATAATACCGTGTTTTTACTGCATTTTTTCTATGTTTAAATACACAAATACTTACCACTGTTATAGTTGCTCGCAGATTCAGTTCTATACAGATTGGTAGCCTAGGAGCAATACATAGGCTAAACCATGTAGCCTAGGTGTGTAGTCGGCTGTACCATCAAGGTTTGTATAATAGCATGCTTTGACATTTGCACAACAACAGAATTACTCATAACAATATCCCCATTGTTAAAATGTATCCCCATTGTTAAGCAATATATGACTGATTTATAGAATTTTAAAGATGTACTGTTAACCCACTTTTAAAAAAGACACATTTTAAAGTATGCTTCATTTAAAAAAATTAGATAGTAAGTGCATTATATATTTCAGACAGATAAATTTTGCTGCCAAAATGAATAGTCATTATAAACTCAATTAGACTAACTTGGGTAAACTAAAATCAAAACCGTTTTATCCTTGTTGCCAATTTATGAATTAGATTAAATTAATATTGAATTTAAAATACCTGATTGACCCTACTTTCTAAGATACCAATAAATGAAAAACATCTATATAGTATTTACTTTTTCTTTGTTTTTTGAGTTGGAGTCTCACTCTGTTGCCCAGGCTGGAGTGCTGGGCTCTGGTGATCCTCCCGCCTCAGCCTTCCAAGTAGTCGGAACTATAGGCGCATACTACCATGCCTGGCTAATTTTTGATTTATTGTAGAGATGAGGTCTCGCCAAGTTTCCCGGACTGGTCTTGAACCCGCGGGCTTAGGTAATCCACTTGCCTTGGCCTCCCAAACTGCTGAGCTTATAGACTGAGTCACTGAGTCTGGCCTAGTATTTACAATTTTAACCATGATTATTTTAATAGATATTTATTAAAAATTTATGTGTTTATTACCATGTATAATTCTAAAGATAATTTTAAACTAATTTCCCTTTGATGTCTTATGGCCACGATGTCTGAGCATCTAACATTAGTTTTATGACCTGGTGTATGAAAGTTAAAATATCTGGAAAAAAAAACCTTTGTAAGACTTTGAAAAATTGTGGGGCATAGATAAAGCTTGCCTTAGTGTTATCAGAAATAGAGTCTCTCAGTTGCAGTAGTAATGATTGCTAACATTTACTTAGATCAACTCATTTAATCCTCATAAATAATCCTGTGAAGCTGGTTCTGCCATTATCTTTATCTTGCATATGAGGACAAAGTGATAGAGTTAAGTGAGCTGATCAAGGTCACACAGAAAGTATGTGGCAGTCAGAATCCACAGCCTGGCTTCAGAACCCATCTTAAACCATTCTCCTTTCAGCACCCTCTTTGATAATTCCTTCCTCTACTTTCTAGCTTAATATAATTGACCCTTCATCAGGATCTGGTATTAGTGACTGGGAGGCGTCTGATATTGATATAGATTTTTAAAAATTTTTAGATATGGGTAGAAATGACCAAGACTTTAGAAACTGGTAGCAAATTAACTAGTTCCCTCTGAACTTTTAGTCTTGTTGTAAACAGAAAATTCTTGTTGCTCATTCAAACTGTTTTTTTATTTTTTAAATTATTTTAATTATTTTAATTTTTTGAGTTGGAGTCTCACTCTGTCGCCCAGACTGGAGTGCAGTGGCCGCTCCCGGTCACCGCAGCCTCGACCTGCTGGGCTCCGGCAATCCTTCCGCCTCAGGCTTCCGAGTAGCTGGAATTACAGGCATGCGCTACCATGCCCGACTGATTTTTTTGATTTATTGTAAACTGTTTATAATGTTCAAATAGTTATCAGTAGTAGAACTTTTCCATGTGTTCATTTTTTTCCCTTTACAGTGAGATTCTGGTATGCTGTCAATTTCTGCAACAAAAATGTCAGTATAAACAAAATCATTGGTCTATTTGTTTTGGATTTCTTTTGTTCTTTAAAAACCTCGTTATTTATTTGTTTTTTGAAACATACTTAATCCTCTAATGTTTTGACAAAACTGGCATAGCTGCTTAAAATTTATGTTCAGAAGTTGATTGATATTTCATTGCTATCAAGGGCAAAATTTCATTTTTACAAGTATATGCTGCTTTACACACAGGTGAGCAGTACATCATCTGCCATTAGATGTCAAATGATACCAAAAGTGACCTAGTAAGCAATCAGTGGTTATAGTACAAAAATAATCAAAGGTTTAGTCAATGACTCATGAAGTTTGAGGTACTAGTATTGATAAGCTAATTAAACAGATCTGCCTGTGTTCTTCCAACCTACTGGGGCTCTGCTATGATTAGCTTTACAGCAAGGAGTGTTGTAACATTGAGTGAAGGTAACTGATCAGAGGATGATGTAGTCACGGAGCTTTAACTACTCCCATTTCTGGTCACAGAATGGTTTCAGGGAAAGTAGGCTTTTTTTGCACACCTGCAGCCAGTCAGTGCATAGGCCTCTTGTGGTCAATATTGATTGATTCTTAGAACAGAACTAGAACAAATTTAGTGTTTTGCAACCTTCTGTGATTTAATATTGTTATGCTTTTTGCTATAACAGTCACAGAAATCCTTCTCCAATAGTGAGTAATTATAGCAATGCCTGCAAGCTCAGTTGTGGTTCTGAGTGGTTCTGAATGTTTCAGTGTTGTCAGTATAAACTCCTCGATGTATTCTGGAGTTCATCATTCAGTTTTAAAAGCTGGCTATAAAGTTACTTGGTAAATAAGGGTGTTGCTGAGGAATAAATTGCAAGGGGATGGAAGAGGGGTAGACTCCAGCACATTCTTTCTAAACCTTCCAGAGAACTGTAGTGGGAAATCTGAATATAATTAGTGAGGAGAAATATATTTTAAGTGAGTATTTTAAACAAACCAAACTGGGCGGGTTGGTGTCTGCCTGTATTCCCAGCTCCTTGGATCTCTTGAGACCAGCCTGGGCAATATAGTGAGGATCTCTTGAGACCAGCCTGGGCAATATAGTGAGACCCCATTTTTATTTAAACAAACAATAAAGAAGACTTTTGAGGCAATCTTTCTAGTACCTGTTGTTTTCCTTATAGTTCTAGGGATACCAAAAAAAGTATAAAATTTTTTAAAAATAGAAAATATAGTTTATTTAGAAAGTAAATGAGAGAGAAGGAGGTGATTCACCTCCCCAAAGTAGGGAAGGAGGCCAAAGCTTAAGAAAACATGGCCTGGCCATAGCTCCTAGAGCACATGGCCGAACTATAGCTCAGCAAGACAATAGTCAAAAATGTATATACATGTTAAGTATATATATATATATATTTTTTGTCTTTTTCTTTTTTGGGTTAGAGTCTCACTCTGTCACCCAGACTGGAGTGCAGTGGCCGCTCCCGGCCACTGCAACCTTGACTTGCTGGGCTCCGGCAATCTTTCCGCCTCAGCCTTGCAAGTAGCTGGAATTACAGGCGCATGCTACCACGCCCAGCTAATTTTTTATTTATGGTAGAGATGAGGTCTTGCCAAGTTGCCCAGGCAGGTCTTGAACCCACAGGCTCAAGCAATCCACTCACTTGGGTCTCCCAAAGCGCTGGGATTACAGACTGAGCCACCGAGCCCAACCTTAAGTATATTTTAAGAGATGTTTACTGTAATCAAAAGTGTCTGGATACTGATGGGAACTACTTGGAGCACCTCTTGTAGTTGCAGGAGTCAAATGTGACTTGTATTCATATTTTGTTATTGGTATATATTAAGTATTATAATTTTACCTTTTTTCCTTTCTTGAAGTATATACATTTTTTTGGAACCCTCTGTGTGTTGGTGTCTTTCTAGATATTGTTGTTTAGGAAGTTATAATTATTGGTGTGAAGTTAGATCCTAGATGTAGCACTCTAACGGGAAATGTCTTAGTTTTTTCCGTCTGCCATTGGGCTGGAATATGATTCAGCTGATAATTAGTGAGTTCTTACTATATGTCACACAATCTGATTAAGTCCTTGCACTATACAGACGAATAAGGAATGGTTCTTGTATTAAATAGCCATTCATTCTGAGGCAGATTTGAGAACTGTCTGAGTCAGGATCTCACTCTGTTGTCCAAGCTGGAGTGCAGTGGCAGTGGCAGTGGCATGATCATAATGATCACGGCTTACAGTAGCTTAGACCACTTGGGCTCAGGTGATCCTTCCAACTCAACATCCTGAGTAGTTGGGACTACAGGCACATGCCACCACACCCAGCTAAGTTTTTTTTTTTTTAGAGGCAAGGTTTCATTATGTTGCCCAGGCTGGTCTTGACTTCTGGGCTGAAGCAATCTACTTGCCTTGGCCTCCCAAAATGCTGTGGTTACAGGCGTGAGCCACCACATCTGGCATTTTGATGTATTGAAACTGCTGTTAGTAGGTCAGCTGTGTTAATTGCTTGCTGGCATTGTTCTTAGTAACTTTAAAGTCTAGTTTGGGAGACAATCATGTATCCTTAAACAATTACAGAAGTGCTTCTAAAACTGTGATCTAAGAATTTTAAAATCTTATAGTTATATTCATATATAAGCTAAAATATGAGGTATAGTGTATTTGGTTTTCATCTCATAAACTAGTATCACCTGGTTTTGGAACCTGTTTTTTGTATTCTTTTGTAAGATCACTTTGTTGCAACTGATCATTTGAAGGAATAGTGTTTGACATATGTATTTTTTTTTTGGATTCTGCAAATGCTGAAATTTGAGATGTACTGATTTGAACACAAGAAACCATAAAGAGTCTAACTGTGAATATAGATGGAATGTACATTGATAATAGAGATGGGGATCTGTGGAGTGAAGTAACTCTGACTTTACTACTCTACTACAGATGTAAATTTATTTTTGCTTTTTAAATAGTAATACCTCAGTGACGTGCTTCTCAAATTAGAAGGTATGCAGTTGAGGTTGTGAGATAATTTCCTAAGAATTACAAAGCTATAGGTTAGACTTTTTGCATTGACTTCACATCTGCAAGCTCTTCCTCAACATCTGTGTGGGGGAGAGTGGAGACTGACGTGGGCAACCAAGGTTTTGGAGCAGCTCATAGGCCAGACTTCTGTGTTTTCCAAAGCTAGAGATACTGTCAGATCCTTTGACATCATAAGATTTATTAAGTAAGGGTTAAGTGATCTAAGGTGTTCATCTTTTATAAACTTATATATTATGGAATAAAATATAATTTTTTCCTGCTTTAAAAGTTCAGAGCCAATATTTTTTTTTTTTTTTGAGTTGGAGTCTCACTCTGTCGTCCAGACTGGAGTGCAGTGGCCGCTCCCGGCCACCGCAGCCTCGGCCTGCTGGGCTCCAGCGATCCTTCCGCCTCAGCCTTCCTAGTAGCCGGAATTACAGGCATGCGCCACCACACCCAGCTGATTTTTTGATTTATTGTAGAGATGAGGTCTCACTGCCCAGGCGGGTCTCGAACCCGCGGGCTCAGGCAATTCACTCACCTCAGCCTCCCAAAGGCGCGGGATTACAGGCTGAGCCACCGAGCCCGGCTCAGAGCCAATATTTTAAGGAAATTTTATTCTTGGATGATTTAGTTTATAGTAGGTTTTCAGATGCTTTTAGGAGAAGGTTAGTCTCCTCTTTTGTTAGGAGTTCCTTAACAGAAAAAATCTGAGGATTGCTGTCATAGGGCACAACATGGAGTAGTTGGGAACATGCCCTTACTTTCTAGGTTGCATCCCGATTCCGCCACTTGCTAGCTCTGTGACCTTGGACAGGTTATATAAACTTCTGTACCTTACTTTCCTCATCTTTGAAATGGAAATGATAATTGTACCTAGGATAGAGAGAATTAAATGGGTTATGCAGTGTAGGTACAAGTCCTCACACATTTTAAGTGCTCAGTAAATTCTACCTGGAAAGTTACAGCAGATTGAGATGAACAAAAGCTGTCCCAGGTAGAGTTTTTTTTCATATTCTGTATTTCCTAACTAGTTTTAAAGCTGGCCAGAATGACAAAGATACTTTATGAAAAGAAAGACTGAGGAACTTCTTCAGATGAAAGAAGAATAATGAAACACAAAAACTTAAATATTCAGCCGGGTGTGGTAGCGCGTGCCTGTAATTCTGGCTACTTGGAAGGCTGAGGCGGAAGGATAGCTGGAGCCCAGCAGGCCGAGGCTGCGGTGGCCGGGAGTGGCCACTGCATTCCAGTCTAGGCGACAGAGTGAGACTACAACTCAAAAAAAAAACACAAAAAACTTAAATACAATGTGTGGTCCTGAATTAGGAAAAATATTACAAATATAGTATATTATTAGGAATTCTAAATATGGATTACTTATTAGATAATACGATTGTGCTGATATTAAATTTCCTGAATTTTACAGTTGTAGTGTTAGCAATTGAAAAATATAGGTAGCTCTTCTTATTCTCCATCATGGTGCAGGATCAAGGTGAAAAGGAGAACCTCATGTAGGAACTTCGCATCTGCCAACTCTGCCTCAACATCTGTGTGGGGGAGTGTGGAGACAGACTGACCTGGGCAACCAAGCTCATTGGCCAGACTCCTGTGTTTTCCAAAGTTAGATACACTGTCAGATCCTTTCGCATCAGGAGGAATGAAAAGTTTGCTGTCCAACTGCACAGTTGGAGGGGCCAGAGCAGAAGGAATCCTGGAAAAAAGGGTTGGAGGTGTGGAAGTATGAACTAAGAAAAAATAACTTCTCAGATACTGGAAACTTTGGTTTTGGGATCTAGGAACACATCGATCTGGGTATCATATGTGACTCAAGCATTGGTATCTATGGCTTGGACTTCTATGTGGTGCTATGTAGACCAAGTCTCAGCATTGCCGACAAGAATTGAACAGGCTGTATTGGGGCCAAACACAGAATCAACAAAGAGGAGGCTGTGCGCTGATTCCAGCAGAAGTTTGATGGGATCATTGTTCCTGGCAGATAAATTCTCACTTCTATCCAAAAGGTCAATAAAAAGTTTTCAGTGAAATTTTAAAAAGAGAGAAAAATATAGATAAAGGCTATATAGGACTTAAATGAACTAGTTTTGGAACTTTTCAGTAGTTGAGTTTAAGAATGCTAAAACCCACATTCAACTTCTGAAATAACAAGACAACGAATTTATTGTTACTATAGCAAGAGACACTATACTTTTCAGGCACATTTTCTCTGGTCACAGAGATTGCTGATCTTATAGTGGAATTTTGAGAAGAGTGGACTTTCAAGGTCCTGTATGGGTTGATATTTGTCGATACGAGGTCACTTGAGTGAGATTGCTAGGACTGATTGACACAAGGAAGTGGGCTTATTGGAGTAAGTTTGTTCCTGACTGGCTAACTTTCCCAGGCAAGCAGCTGTCACAGGTTTATCGACTTGAGAAAATTTGTTCATTCAAATGAGTTTTTGTCATTCTCTTGAATAGGTTTAAAACAATTTAGTGGCTACTTGTTAAGGCCACAGAAAGAACTCTTAGAGATGTGGAAATTTGAAAATATTGCCAGTGTAAATTTTTCTGTAATTAAAAAGCTAGAAACATTGTTAGAATTAGAGAAAGTATTATTATTTTGTGTTGAAGGACATCTGAAAACATGATATCCACTTACAAAGTGAAAATATATTTATCATTTTATCTGAACATAAAATTTTTATATTTCTTATAAAAAAGCTACATAACGTACAAAGGTGTAAAGTGAAAATCATTTGTTAATACTGTCACACAGAGATAGTCACTGTTAACATATTACTTGTATAGATTTCTTGATTGTATTCTTACGTGGTTTGAATCCTGACTTTTTCATTTAATAGATGTAATACTTTGGTCTGGTTACTTGGCTGCTCTGTGTTTCAGTTTTTACATCTGTAAAATAGGAATAATCTTCTTTTTTGAGTTGGGAAATAAAATGAATTAGTCTAAATAAAACATTTAGACCAGTGTCTAGCACATAGTGCTGTATATAATTGCAAACAAATGTCTTAGAATGGACATAATATAGTGCTATTATTACTATATTATGTCCATTCTAAGACATTTGTTTGCAATTTTCTGCAATTGGGATTTATGTTAACAACTGATAATAATAGTGATGGGCAGTTTTAAAAATTGTTGTTGTTTTCTTTGTGGTCCATAAAATAATGATATGTCTTACAACTGATAATGTATCTTAGATTGTATAAAATACAGTATGTGTGCATCTATTTTTATAATACAGAGTGAAGTCATATAATGCATACTGTTGTACACCTTCAAAAATTTTTATAAGGATATAGTTTCAATGTCAAATACAGATTTACTTAATTCTGTATAGTGACTACATGTATAGTGTTACGTGGATATGCTGTAATTTATTTACTGTTCATCATTCTTTTTTTTAAGAGACAGGGTCTTGCTCTGTCACCCAGACAGGAGTGCTGTGGCAGCCTCAAACTCCTGGGCTCAAGGGATCCTCCCACCTTAGCCTCCTAAGTATCTGGAACTACAGGCATGTGCCCTATGCCTGGCTAGTTTTTTAATTTGTTGTGGAGACGTGGTCTTGCTGTGTTCTTCAGGCTGATCATGATCTACTGAACTCAAGTGATCCTCCTGTGTTAGCATCCCAAAGCACTGGGATTACAGACGTGAGCCTCTGTGCCTGGTTCTTCATCTATTAAACAACATTTTGCTTTCATGGAAGATTTTAATAAGTGTAACTTGGGGAAAGAGGCATCACCAGGGAGGATAACCTGAGTGGAGATCGAGACAAAAAGTGCAAGTTGTATTTGGTGACTATTTCTGTTTGACAAGACAGGAAGTTTGGGGCAGATTATAAACTGTATTGAGTGCTGGGTTAAGGACTTTAGTTTTTTCCCCCCCAATATTTTGTGGAGTCATTCAACACTGAAGAGTAATTGGAAATATTTTTTTTTTGTTGGGTTTGCCTATAACCCCATCCATATAGTAACTGAATGGATTGACATCAGCTTAAAATGGTTGTATTTAACGTTTTTATTAATAATGATAAAGATGTAGAAAATATACTCATTAAGCATAAATATGTGCTTATGAAATTGTGACAAATAGCAAAAGAGGTTGGATTATAAAATTAAGGTCCTATGTTATCCTAACAGGGTACTATGGTGGATTGAATATTAATTGTTAAAAATTTGTAAGGATAAAAGGAAGATTTTGCCCTTCGTTTAATAGAAATTAAAAAAAAAATTCCACAAGGATGGTTGTTCAAGTATGGTTTGATTTAGTCAACAGTACATTTGGAAAGAGTATCTGGTTTTAATGAAGAATTAGTTGTATCAGTGGAAGTAGCTCATCTGGAATAAGATCTTATCTAGTTTGTTCTTGTTAGCACTTATTTGTAGTTTGGAGTACCACACTGAAAGAAATATAAAAAAGTTGGAGTGAGTTTAGGAAGGAACAAACAGGTTGGTGAAGGAAGTCAAAACTATTCTGTATCAAGAGTAATTGGGGTGTGAGGGAGGGAAGGCCATGGTAGTAGTCTTTAAAGTAGTTCAAATTGGTTAGTATAGCATCAAATATGGCTCAGTGTAGTTTAAAAAAAAAATTATTTCTAGTGTCAATTCTAACTGTTTTCAAATGTTTCCCTTCATTTCCTATGTTCTTTGAACATTCTGTAAACTTGCAGGTATGTGCTGTGTTGGCATATAAGAAAAGTAACCAGGCAGTGGTATCTGAGGGTATTTGAGAAGGGAAATGCAGACTATGAGCGGGAAACAGTTGATGAATTTCAACTCAAATTCTAATTTTCATTCATTTTTTTCTGTTTATAATTTTGTTATAAACTTAGTGATTAAATTGCCATTAAAACTGTTTTCAGAACTACACATCCAGTCTTTTTTGAATTTTTATTATATAAATTGGTATCATGGATCATACATTATTGCACCTTTTGGCACATGAGAAATTGTAAGCTCTCATACCGTGTAGTTGGTGGTCTGGGCCCAAATTCTTTCTCTTATTATTTTTCAAAGAGACAGGGTCTTACTGTGTTGCCCTGGCCAGCCTTGAACTGCAGGACTTAAGTGATCCTCCTGCCTCAGCCTCCAGAGTACCTAGGGCTACAGGGATGTACTGCCACGCTTAGTTTCTTTTTCTTTTATGTATCCCTCATTTTGAAAGTATTTTTGCAATTTAATTAATATTTTATGATTCTTGTATAAGGTTCATGGAAGGACTTTAAATTCCCTTTAAGAGAAAGGAATACCTTGAGGGGATATTGCTATTATTGGTTGGATTATTAAAATGTTTACTTTATATGCTTTTTCTGTTATTAGTTATTATACAAAATATTATCAGTATTTTACAATCTAAGCTGTGACAGGCTCAGTTATTTACTTGAGAAACATTGAGCATGAATTTGCTATAGCAAACATTGAGTTTCAAATTTTCACTTTGGCTAGGAATAAACTTTTTTTTTTTTAAACAGATCAAGAAGTTGGTGTATGTTTACCTGGTTCGATATGCTGAAGAACAGCAGGATCTGGCACTCTTGTCCATAAGCACTTTTCAGCGAGCTCTGAAGGTAAATAATGGAGTGAGTAGGCAAATAACTACAAGGTTTCTGCACAGTTGAAAGTGTGTCATGTAAAGAAGTAGAGTAATAATTCACTAAGTAGCACAGTAGTGTCTTGAAAGAGTTAAAAGGCCTCCCATAGATCCTCTTCAATAACCTTGGAAAAGAACTTATAAAACCAACTGGAACTTTGCCATATATGTTGCAGCTTCTGAAATTTGTGACCTGCAGCATTTTATTATTATGAAACTCTAAAAGCCCGGAACATTTAGTAATAAATGATCAGCTAGAATTATAACCATTACTTTTCTTTAAAGCATTATTTAGATAAATAAACATTTATTTACTTTTGTCATTTTTCCCATTTCCATATACTGGTTGTTTATTTAAAATTAAGCAGTTTTCTTTTGCTGTTGTTATGTTACACATAGCAATACTGTACTACTAACTGTGTCATAAAGATGTCCTTGAAATATTGTAAACTTGAAATTTTGGTGAATATTTTGTCACTGTTTTTAGGACCCAAACCAACTAATTCGTGCAAGTGCTTTGAGAGTTCTGTCAAGTATTAGAGTGCCAATTATTGTACCTATCATGATGCTTGCTATTAAAGAAGCTTCTGCTGACTTATCACCATATGTTAGGAAAAATGCAGCCCATGCAATACAAAAATTATACAGGTAGGTGCTTTGTTAACAGTCTACCAAAGATCTCTAATGTCACATGGAATATTTATATCACAGATGCTTATTTTTATTGGCTTTTATAACTAGCCTATCCTTATACTAAGTAGATCCAATGATTATATTTTTTTCCCTCTACAAATATTACTTATACATCTTTAATTTTGTTTTAGTTATAGAGACCCTATTCAGGTTTTTACTTGAGAGTCTGTTAGGGCCTGTGATAATTTGTATGTTTTATAATTTAAAAATAATCAGAATTTGAATTCTCATTTATATAGTCAATCATATATATGATTAGAAAATTGAGATTTTTTTTTTTTTTTTTTCTCTTAGGTGTATTTTCCTCTCAACACACTTACTTTGCTTCTGGTGCTTTCTTCCTTGTCTGATTCTTTTCCAGAGCTATTTTATTAAATAATTTTAAAAAATACAGTGATTTTTAAATATATTGTCATGCCATATTTTACCATTTTACAAGTGTCATATGATACCCTAGTCTCTGTGGAAAACTTATTGTCCAAATAGAGTTATTTGCAACAATTTGGTGTTACTTTCTGCTGTCACTTATTCTGCAAGCTTTTTTGAGACCCTTTTCTGTTTCTGGTATTGTGTCCATTGTATTGTGCTGTGTGCATTAGATGGAGGAAAACAGTAGAGGATGTAGTACTTACGAATAGCATATCACATATTGAGGGAAAAGATTAAGCATATGCCAAATAATTAAAGGCAGTCTTTAATGGATTAAGTTAGTAGCATTTGGTAAATATGTATATACAAAGATACACTAGCAATGTCTTTGATAGAACAGTGGCCAGACAGTATCATAAGTGTTACTAGAGAGTAAAGATATAATGGAATAGGATTAGTTATGGAAGACTGCTTTGAGAAAGGAAATTTCAGCTGAAATTTGAAAAATTAAAAGATGTGAATGTTCAGATAATTATAATGGTTTACAATAAACTTACATAATGTTTGTAAATAGTAAAACCTCATCTTCTTAGGTTGAAAGTCAGACAAAGTTTTATAATGCTTCTCACTCATTTTTTCTCATTAAACTTGCAGGATAAGGTCCATGCTCACTGTAATGGTTTAGAAGACCCTCTGTCACTGGGCTCTGGTTTACCTCTCCAGCCTTGATACTTGCCTTCTCCCTGTCTTGAACTTGTAGTCTGGTAGCTCAGTATTGCCTATTAGTCCTCTACAGCAAATATTTTAATTTCACTACTACCTCTTATTTTTCTTGGTTTTCGATAGCAGGTTTTATAAGGCACATTTCTATCAGTGAACTCGTGTAGTATAAAATTATTTGGGAATTTCTATATTTATTTTTGACAATTATGTATCCATAGTAAAATAATAATAATAACTACTGTCTTGTCCCCCCCCAGTTGAAAAAAGTTTCATGAGGTTTTCCAACCTTTTTTAGAAGTAATTTGTTTTTTAAATACGTCCTGAATTGCATTAATATGAGCAACTTTAGAGGTAAAGATTAGTACACACTTACGACAAAAACCTTTCTATTTTTCCTTTTTTTTTTTTTGAGTTGGAGTCTCACTCTGTTGCCCAGACTGGCCTCCCAGCCACCACAGCCTCGACCTGCTGGGCTCCGGTGATCCCTCCGCCTCAGCCTTCCAAGTAGCCGGAATTACAGGCATGCTCTACCACGCCCGACTGATTTTTTGATTTACTGTAGAGATGAGGTCTCGCCGCCCAGGCAGGTCTCGAACCTGCAGGCTCAGGCAATCCACTCACCTCAGCCTCCCAAAGGCATAGGATTACAGGCTGAGCCACCGAGCCTGGCTCCAATTTTCTTTAAATTTGTTTTATATTTGTTTCTATCTTGAAATAATTCTTATTCTCCCTTGCTCTTTTAAGTTTCTTAGCATCCTTGAAATGGTGAACATCATTTAAAGCTAGAATTAAAGGGGAAAATGTTAATGTAAGTGTTTTTTATATTTTAGTCTTGATCCAGAACAGAAGGAAATGTTAATTGAAGTAATTGAAAAACTTCTGAAAGATAAAAGCACAGTAAGTAATATCTTTTTATGTAATTGATGTAAAATTTGCTTTATTTGCATAGTATTTACCATGTATATTTGATATACTTATTTTTATTTATTTCAAAATGATGTAAGTATTAATGGAGCTCATACCTATTTTAAAAATTTTTGAAGAACAAAAGATTTCATGTAATGAGAAGAATTGCATTTGGAATTTTAGTTTGTTACATGTTTCTTCATCAGAGTCTGAAGAAGGGGAAGTTGGGGAAAAAATATTCTTTAACCTGTGGTAAATTGTAGACTGCTTTTAGAGTTGAAGTTTTTATTTCAAGAAATGATTTATTAGGATTTTATTTATTTATTTTTAACTTTACAATTTTTTTTACTTTAAAATTGTGGGGTACAATTCAGGGTTAGGTATATAAATATTCATTGTGCAGGTACCCTTTGTTGATGAGGTGTGCTCCCACTTCTCCATATTAGGATTTTAAAAGGCTTAATAAATCACCTGGGAATAAATAATTTTCTTAAAATGGAATACTGACGAATACTCCAGAGATATTGAAAAATTAGAGGGGTGTGTTTTAGTATTAAAATACTGAAACATTTTCATATGTACAAGGTTATTTTATTGACTGCTAGGGATGCTCTTATTAGCTAAAATGAGTCATCTTTTGGGAATGTGTGGATCTCTTACTCCATTCTTCCCCAGCCTCATTTTTTGTGTGTAATG
Source organism: Carlito syrichta (assembly GCF_000164805.1). Lineage (NCBI taxonomy): Eukaryota > Metazoa > Chordata > Mammalia > Primates > Tarsiidae > Carlito > Carlito syrichta. The sequence continues at coordinate 426,166 of NW_007077839.1, read as the reverse complement.
ACCTGATAGCAAGATCCAGGAATGAGGTGACTCATGGAGTCTGGATTACTGGTGTACTGGTGGTGGCTTAGATGGGACTTTTGTACTTCCTTTATATGAATCATAACTACCAAGGTCATCTTAGGATGCTATCATCAGGAGGTATGTAATAGCTGTGTGTAGCAGATATCTAATATGGTAGCCACTAGTCACATGTAAACTGTTGTTTTATGGATTAGCATATAAGCCATAAAAATATGTTCTATTTATATTTGAAAATGTAAAACTAAGAAATATATATGATCTGTTCTGGGTAATGCTCAGTGTAGAATTGAGAAGAATGTATATACTGCTGTTGTTGAGTGAAGTGTTCTATAGATGTCTGTTAGTTCTGCATTGTTTAGATCTTCTTTGTTGATACTATGCCTACTGGTACTATTCAATATTGAAATCAGGTTATCCGAATCTCTTCATTTCTGACCGTGTTTGCTTCATCTACTTAGGAGCTCAGATGTTTGTTGCATATATGTTTATAGTTTTCAAATCTTTCTTTTGTTATTGTAAAATTTTCCTCTTTATAGTAACACTTATTTTTTTTCCTTTTTGAGTTGAGGCTGCCTGGGCTAAAGTGTAGTGGCATGATCATGGCTCACCACAGCCTCGACCTCCTTGGCTCAGGAGATCCTTCCATCTCAGTCTCCTGAGCAGCTGGTACTATATGCATGCACCACTATGCCCAGCTAATTTTTAATTTAATTTAATTTTTTTGTAGAGATGATGTCTCACTATGTTGCCCAGGCTGGTCTTGAACTCTTGGGCTCAGGTAGTCCTCCCACCTTACCCTCCCAAAGTGCTGGGATGGCAGTCATGAGACACTGTGTCTGGCCAACACTTCCTCCTTTGAAGTCTATTTTTCCCAATAAATAAAACTATTCCAGCTTTGTTATGGTTGCTCTTTGTGTTATTTGCCTTTTTTTATCCTTTGACTTTCAACCTTTATATTTTTTAATCTAATGTATGTCTCCTGTAGACAGCATGTAATTGGCTCTTGTCTTTTTATCCACTATGGCAATATGTGCTTTTTGATTGGATTGTTGAATCCATTGGTACTCAATGTTATTATTAATACAGTTGGATTTTAAGCTGCCATTTTACTTGTTTTTCTATCTTATGTCTTTATTGTTCCTCATTTCTTCTTTACTGCCTTTTTTTCCCCACATCAGTTAAGTGAATCTGTTCTAGTGAACATTTTAATTCTTTGTTCTTTTTGAGGATCTCATTCTGTTGCCCAGGCTGAAGTGCAGTGGCATGCTCATGTCTACAAAAACCTCAACCTGCTGGGCTCGGGCGATCCTTCTGGAAGCCTTAGCCTTCCAAGTAGCTGGAACTATAGGTGCACACCACCACACCCAGCTAATTTTTTGTATTGATTTTTTTAATGGTAATTTTACATCCTGCTTCTTTACTGAATTCTGTTGTTTGAACTAGTTTTCTCATTCATTTTTGTTTTCTTACATGACAAAGAGTCTTTACATTTAAATGACCATTAGTACACCAAGTAATAACATGTAACAAGTTCTTGAACTCTTATCATCTAGAATTTTGATTAAGATACATTAAAAGCAGTACAAACAATTGTTATTCTAAACACTAGCAGGGATAGACCACCCTAAGACTGGCTGCTGGTTCACATAGGTTACAATAACTACTTAATACTTTTTCATAGATAAAGGCTCTGACCTTCAAGAAAGCATTGGGGGGGGGGATTGTTTAATCCCTTTCTTCAAATAATTGCTATTTTTTTTTTTTAGAAAAACTAGATCTAACTGAGAAAAAGTAAAAATTGATGTGTATGTTGCCTGAGCAAAAAGACATAGGAAGACAGACAATGTATGTTCATTAAGTTTCCAAGAAATATGAGGTAACAAGGTGAAATCTTTAGATAAATTCTTAAGTCTATACAAAGAAGCTAGATTTGTTACTCTTCAAAAGCGTATTGTATATTACTGTATAATATTAAAAAATAATTTAATGCTTTTCATAAAAATATAATTCGAGTTTTGCTAAAGCATCATATTCTATGAGAGTATCTAAGATGCCAGTCTATGGAGCAGGCGCTTCTATTTTCTCCTGTTCTTTTCTGTGGTCATTTTCATAGATTTCTGGCTGGATGTTGCAGACAAGGCCAAGAGGTTATGCAGCAAGTGTCCTAAATCTGTTCTTGTTTATTTATTTTTCTTTCTTTTTTTTCCTTTGTGAATGAATCATTATCTGCAAATAGATTTATTTTACTTCTTTACTTCGCTTTTCCAGGGCTCTAATATCTCATGTCTCATTTTGTTGGTTAATACCACCACTGCAACAGTTGTAGTAGTGGAGGCAGTGGGCGTCCTTGCCTTGTTTCAACCGTATTAATAGTTAACAGTTTTAGAACTTATTTCTGGCAGAGTATTTTGTTTTCTTTTTCAAAGATTATAGTTTTAAATATTCTGCTTGTTACTTTTTTCTTCTTCAAGGATTCCGGCTTCATACATGTTGGATCATCTTTGCCTGTCTTACATTTCAATCATTCTCTCTCTAAACCTTTGTACGTCTTTCTTTATCTCATTTTTATTCTCTTGGTTCTTTTTGTACCTTTCTTTAATATCCTTTATTAAGTTTTAATTGAACAATTTTCTTCAAGGAGTACCTTGCAATTTAGTTTTCATGTTGGATTATTCCTACCACCCCCTTTGATTTCTTTCCTGGTTTCAATCAGTTTTGGTTTCTTTTGTTAATTTCTGTTCTGTTTTTGACTTTGAATTTATGTTCATTTTTTTCTATGTTCAAATGCTTCTTTTGAGAGTATCTAAGTCATTTTGGAGGGTTTTCTTTTTCTTCATTACTGATCTTTTTTTGTGGGTAATTTTTATCAGTTGCATATCAGTTGATTTTTCTGTTTTCAACACTTATAAATTATTTGCATCTTTGGACAATATTGGTGGTTTAATTTTCAGATAGCTTGCAGAATTCCTAGTGCAAGAACACTCTGTGAGAATAGTAAAATATGTTTTCTTATTAGATGACTTTTTTGAGAGAGGTCATGCATAGGATTGCCATGTATTATAAGATCATTTTTAGATAGATTTTGTGGGACTCAAATTTTCCCCTCCTATTTATTTTTTTCCTTATCTTGCCATTTCCAAGGAGCTCTCCCTCTACTTTTTTTTTTTCTAAGATGGCCTGATTGTATCATTTTATCTTTTCTTTAAGTCTCTTTCTTATAGTCTGTTTTGATCTACTAAGAATCTTTTTAGTATTTTCACTCTTAGGGTGTTTTTTTCTCTTTCTATTTTTGGTTTACTCTTATGCTGACCACCAACTTTTATCTGCTTTGTTCCAGGCAGTTTTTTTTCCCCACACTGTCTTTTTGAAGTTTTGTGGTTATGTATAAGCATGAAAATACCCTCTGGGATTTAGGGCTTATTTACATATATTTTGAAGTTTGGAGGTTCTCTGTTTTTGAGTTAGGCTTAGGGCATGGGCTTTCGTTTTTTGTTTCTTTGGGATCTGGGTTGGAAGATTCAGATTTACGCAGGCACTGTTGACTTGTCTCTGCAACATTTAAACTGCTTATGTTTTGAAAATATTTTCAGATAATTTTTCCCTTTGTGTGATCATATTTCATGGTAGAAAAGTTACAAATATCCTGATACCTACACAGATATTTATGATCTTCTCTTAATTATTACCTTTTTTGGGTCATGTGTGATACTTTATTGAAGGAAGATAGGTACACTCCCCCTCACCCTACATTTATAATGTCAGCGTTGACATTTCAAATCAATGAAGAATCAAAAATCATTTTCATTAAAAAACAACTCCTAATTAAATGAATCAGGTCTAATTAATTTCCACATTTTTGAAAAGGAATCAATTTGCTGTCAGTAGGAGTTTCTTGGAATCATTATCATGATGATACCACTGATGTTGCTGATAAATATAAATTTGAAAGATGTTAATCTTTTAAACTTTCTTCATTTTAACCTCTGTTGCTTTGGAGACATACCATATGTTGCTTCTTCTAGGCTATAGGAAGATTTTCTTTGAGTCGAGACCTCAAAGAAGATGAAAAGAATCCTCATTTTCAGGAAAGGTAGAACTATAAACATATTTGTACTAGAGAAAGACCAGTATTTATCAGATGATCAGTTCTTTTCTAAAAATAAATCACTATGGGTTAGGAACACAGTTATGGTAAAATATTTGCATATTTTAAAAGATATTATAAAAACCTTACAACTGTAGTCAATGAAATTAAATGGAAATATTTACTCTGTATTCCATCATTCCCAATCAACTGCTATAATTTTTCATTATGCAGTTTTTAATTGTATATTCTTAAATTTTATACCATTTTCATTCACCTTCTCAACATATTCTAAACACTTTTCTACTTTACTACAAACATTTACTAATGTTTACTTTATGAATTCATTTAAAAAATTTATAACACTTTCACTTGTTTTTCTTTAAAATGTGGAAATCCATGTTTGTTGATATTCTTTTATGTAGAACACCTAAAAAGCAAGGTATCATTTATTTCCTTTTTCTTTCCATTTAATCTTAAAGAAATCCTTTTGATAGCATTTGACTTTCTGATAGAAAATAGAGTTTCTTAGGAAAACAAATTAGGTCAGTACCTACTGAGAAACTGATTTATTTTTTGATGAGAGTTTCTTCTTGTTAATTTTTGCTACAAAATTATTTTGAATGAATAGATTGGTAGTTTATAGCTAAACTCTAGGAGTAAGACACCATTTTTTAAGTTATTGATTTAATGTTGGTAAAGCCTCACTGTTATGGGCAAAAAAACACCTCTGATTTTGTGGAGATGTTTTATTGTGATAGATCTATTATCCAGCTATTAGAAGATAAATGACTAATCTTTCCCATTTTCCATGCCTCAAGAAAATTGAAATAAGAAGGGGAATATCATTTGGGCTGTATGATTAGGGCAGGTTGGATGGCCATTAATTTAAGGAAAGAAAATCTCGGCAGCATTGGCCAACTTACACCATATTATCAATCAAACCTTGATGCACTTCTTGTGATGACCCAGCACTCTCAGGTTTTTGCAACGTTAATTAGAATTCATGACAAAATAGATGCAAGGAAACGTTTTGTACCCTTCATAATTTTATAGAAAATTTATTGTTATTAGAGGAACCATTTGCTTAGTGTGATTTTTTTCATTACCAGCTTGTCAACTAGCATAGATAATCTAGAGAAAATATGAACTCCGTAGATGGGGTGTCACTTTTGTTGATGGTTCATGTAGTTTACCTTGGAGCACAGCTAATGGCTGAAGTTCATAGCAACAACACAGAAAAACGTGGCTACCAGGGGAAGATAAATGAACCATGTTTATTGCTTTAATATAAAAAATACATAAATGGAAAACTGCATTTGAATTTGATGAGCTCATTGCTAGTTTTGTTGGAGTGATTTATATTTCCCCTTACATGAAAAGCTACTATTGACACAGTGAGATGGAAATTAACTGTCTGCTTTTTGGAAACCGATATTTTTGGTTTTAAAACCTGAGTAGATCATTTTATTTTAATTCTGAATGTTTTATAAAATATTGAACATTTAAGAGACCAAAATTATTAATTTTTCTGCTAGTATTTAGCTCAGGATCAGATTTTTAAAACTATACAATGAAGTATCTAAAATGGTCAGTTTTATTTTATAAAAGTACTCTTTATTTTCTAATTATTTTTATGTTTCCTTAAACTTTATTTGTACTAAAGTAATTGCTAATTTTCTTTCCTTTTTCTTTCAGTTATATTTGTTAGTACTTTAGAATGTGTCAGTCCTTTGGAATTATTGTGTATTTTGGCTCTTGATTTAATAAATTTAATATTGTATGATAGCTGATATTCCATTTAATTGTTTGGTATCTAAACATATTTGGAAAAAAATAATTTTAGGTTTAGATAAAATAACTTGATTTTATTTTGTTGAATTGTTCGTTCAACTGTGTGGATCATTTTGTTCTGAGTGATATTCTTTATTTTTGTACTTGAACACCCTTTGCCAATTGATATAGGTATTATCATTGATATATAGTATAGATGTTTATATTTCACAAATAATGAGTTATTCTATAGTTTGGTCTCATATACTTAGTTGTTTTAAGAGATTTTAAAATTATGCTAATGCTAACCTCATAGAAATACAATTATCACAAAATAATTTCTGAAGAGTAGTTTTTGCTGAAGACAACAAAATGTGGAGTTGAAAACATGAACTTAACTTCCTTTCCATTATCAATAACAAATGGAAAATTATACGTGTAACACATTTTTATTTAGTTCACACAAATAATCAATTCTTTGCTTTTTCGATTGAGGTGCATACATGCTGGGACCAGCAGGCACCAGTACATGAGCAGGGCTGGAGTCAATAAATGCAGCTTCACGTTTATACTGATTGGTAATTCGTAAAATCCCCACAGGACTTGAAACTTGCTTAGCATAATAGCACGTCTATATTCTGAGCTGTTTTCCTTCAATTGTATTGTTGGTTGCATATTAATAAACTAAATGTCAGCCAAGTAGAGGGACAAACACTCAAAATATGAATATCATTGTAGCTAATATTTTTCAAAAGTACCATTTCAGTAAGTTATATTTCTATTTAATTGCTTATTTTAAGTCATTGGGGAAATTTTAGACACTAAATTGGAGATCCCTGGTGTTCAGAAAGAATATGATATTAATTTGTTTTTCAAAACCATAATATATTGTGGGCTCACTGTACATGTATCAGTGGTACATATGTAGAAATAGTTGTATATTTAAATATTCTGCTTAGCTTGTATCTTTAGACTAAAAGGATCTTAATTTTATCACTTTGTGAGGGCATGAACAATTTAAAAACCAACATTTATGATTCATTAATTGGTCTTGGAGAAAACTGCCTTTTATTGGTAATATATTATTACAATTTACGCACATTGTTATAAAAGTGGTGATAGCCCAGGTGATGTACTAAAATTTCAGCCATTATATTTTCTTTGTAAACAAAGTCCATTCGTAAAGACATGTGGATTAAGATGTGTAAGATTGGAAAATATTTTTACACTAAAAAACCTTATGCATTTCTCATATACTTTTTAATGTAAATTCATTGTAGAATTATTGTCATTTTAAACTGATACAGTGTTATTGTCTTGGTTCTTTTTCTGAATATTGTTATGAACAGAGTAGTGAATTTTTAGAATAGAATTAGGTTAGTTTTAAAAATGAAAAATGTGCATGATTAATGTTTAATCTGTACATAAATAATTTATTATTTATCCTGATGAAATAAAAATTGAGTTTACCTCTTTTCAGAATAGTATTTGTTTTCCAGACATATTAGAGCTATTATGATTATTCTTTGAGAGATAGATACTTTAAAATTTGTTATTTGAATGTGATCATTCATTTTAATGGAATGACTGAGTACTTTAAATATTGATTGGCATGACACTGATTATACCACTACAATGCCTGAGTATTTGGTGGGGGGGAGTAACTCTTTTTAATAAGTTACTATTTCTTTCTTGTTTAGCTTGTAGCTGGCAGCGTTGTGATGGCTTTTGAAGAAGTATGCCCGGATAGAATAGATCTGATTCACAAGAATTACCGCAAGCTATGTAATTTACTAGTTGATGTCGAAGAGTGGGGGCAGGTTGTCATAATTCACATGCTGACTCGATATGCTCGGACACAGTTTGTCAGTCCTTGGAAAGAGGTAAGTGTTGAGTGGTCTTCTACTTATCAAGTAGACTGAAAGAATGAACGAGCTTTTAAAAACGTGTACAAAAAAAATTAAGACTAATAAAATATAGAAATGTGCATATTTAAGGAGGACTCATTTTTCTCATGTTCTTTTAGAAAAGCAGGAAACCAATATAAATGCAAGAATAATTGTCCATTATTTTGGCACTGACTGATAAGTATTTAGTAGCATAGTATATAATAAACTATTAGTATGATGTCTGGCAAGAGGCCCTTGATAGGAGCAGTAGCAAGATACAGTACTCACAGTGTCATTGCCAAACCATGGTTTTTTTTGTTGCCAGTTACTTTCACACCTTTGAGTCCCAGCTGTGCCAGGTACTCATTTGTAAAAGTGGGTGATGTGATTCTGTAAACATGTGAACTTATACCTAAAATAATTTCTTACCTTTCCAGATAAAAATTGTTGAACTTTTAAACTACTTTTCTTTTAGTTTTTTATTTCTAAAATATGCTTTTCTCTTCTTCACTTTAGCTGGTAGTATTTTAGTAAAATTTATAATTAAATATACCTTAAAGTAGAGTTGTTTTCTTTGTGCAAATTAACATAAGAAGCATACCTTATTTTTTTCATTATATTGACAGATTAGAAAATTTTAATTTTATCACATAGCTTGTAATCAAGATCCTCAGTATGTATATATTTAAGATTGAAGTATAAATTGTAAAGTTATATAAAGAAATTCTTAAATATTATAAGAATAGTACATTCTAATAACTTTTGCAGTCTTATTTTTTTAAATGTAGTATTATAGGTTTTAAAATCAATTGTGTAAAAAAAGATTAAGAAAACCCTATTATGTCAGTGGTTTGTACACAAACTTATGAATAGGCCTTGCATGCCCAGTACGACTTGCTTTTATTAATCAGAAATAATATTTAAGGGAGAGAAACATGTAAATAAAATAGAAAATTGTTTATAATACATGCTTGAAATGACACATCAAGCTTGCAAACAATTATAAAATGTTGATCAATATTTTCTAAATATTGTTAAATTAAGTTATAAAAACTTAGTATTTTTAACATTAAAGAGTATTTAAAAGATTTTATTATAACTTCATCAAGAAGACTATACTATTAACTTCTATCTCACTTTTAATATTAACAGTGATTATGTTATTCTACTTAAGCACTGAAGTACATTTTGAATTATTGACATTTAAAAGTCTTATGTTGCATAGGGCCCTTATATTGATGAAATTTTACTATCCTTGTAAACCTTAATTTTATAAAGTTAATTTTATTTGTTATTGAGCAAAGTACAGTTTTGATGGCACTTTTGTTAGATTAAGCAACATGGAAATATCTCAGCCCTTTTATGATAATTTTGACAAGAGATTTTTGTTACTCAGCAACTTATTTGTTTGATTTCAGCCAATTCCTTTCAGAAATTCTGTTCAGATTTTTTTTCTCCTGTTTTGTAAAATCATAGGTAACTTTGGGTTATCTAACCACTGTCACCATTTAAAATTTTTAATTTTACTTTCCTATTTGTGTCACATTTTCAGTAGCTGTATGCAAATGATCCTTTGCTTTGTTATATAGAAACTGGAGTTAAATTATATACTTGCCATATATTTTTATATCTAAAAATATGTCACAGATAGTAAAATCTTTGTTTCTGTGGTTTGTCTGTCTGTTTTTCTGTTCCTTGAATTTTATTTTATCATATTTTAGATAAAATTCATTTGTAAAGCTATATACAAAAGCAAGAAAATTAAATTCTGTACTGTCATATACATTTATTCTTTTGACAGATAATTTGAAAAATTGAGACTATATTCAGTCTTCCTTTGTGTTTTCACAAGTTAACTCGATGAAGATCAACTATTACAAACAAGAGATGAAGGCTGGTCATTGTCCCTGGCACACAGAAATGGGCTAAATCGTTTCTTCTCTTTGCCACTTATTTGCAGCCCAACCTTGGCTTGAGTCTAAATGCTATGGTTGTTGCCCTGATTTAGTGGTTTTTCGAATGTGCACTTCAGCCCTCAGGGTGCTTTAGCATTGCCACAGGAACAACCAAGGGGGCCTTGATTCTCTGTACAGCCTTTCTTTGGCTTCCTTTTTTATGCAGCTTTGCTTATGCCTTCCTTTGAGAAAGGTTGCTTTGCTTAAAAGAAAGAAAGAAAACCACTTAAGTAGAAGATTTGTAAGAGTTTAGTTAATTCTAAGCTTCTGTTTTTGTTTTTTTTAAGTTATAAAAGCAATTCAGGTACATGGTGAAATAAAAAAACAAATTTCCTTGAAGTTTCCTATTATTGGCAACCATTTAATTTCAGTTATACGAGTGGTTGGTTTTAAATTTTACTTTGGATAAGACATTTCACTTTATTTATTAACTTAAGATGGTATCAGTTGACCTCAACCCATGGAAAAATTTTTCACTGACTGTTTAAGTTCTGTTTAAGTGTTTTGTTTAGCTTAGAAAAGTCAAGATAACAGGCTTGTGTTTGCATGCGTACATATGTGTAGTTTAGAACCAACATGAAAGATTTGAAAGGATCCCCCTTTAATGTAGTATTAGAATTAGGGATATAGAAGATATTTAACTCTTGATACAAATACATTTTACAAAATTAAGGTTCCAGTGGGTGATCAACATTAGGATCATGTCAGTTTCTCATTCATCGTGTTAACCTATTTCAGTTTTTTTCTGTGCTAATTGTGATTTTGTTTTACTGAGAAACTCTGCAGTGAGCAGTCTAGCCATTTGTAGCTGGGAAGATTTCTGGCCTAAACTTGGTGTTACTTGTAACTTTTTTTTTTTTTTTTGAGTTGGAGTCTCACTCTGTCGCCCAGACTGGAGTACAGTGGCCGCTCCCGGCCACTGCAGCCTCGACCTGCTGGGCTCTGGCGATCCTTCCTCCTCAGCCTTCCAAGTAGCCAGAATTACAGGCATGCGCTACCACGCCCGGCTGATTTTTTGATTTATTGTAGAGATGAGGGCTCGCTGCCCAGGCGGGTCTCGAACCCGCGGGCTCAGGCAATCCACTCACCTCAGCCTCCCAAAGGCGCGGGATTACAGGCTGAGCCACCGAGCCCGGCTGCTTGTAACTTTTTAGGACTATACACGGTAGTTTTAGTTTTAGAAGTTGGCAAACTAAATCATAAAGCAGAGTTTGACCGGTCGGAAGAAACTGAGAAGTATTTAGCATTTATATCTACTTGTTGTTTCACATCTGATGTTGTAAAAGGCATACCCTGTAGTAAAGAAAGATTAATATTATTATAGAAGACAAGGTGGAACACTGCTTAGCAGAGGTAGTCCTAAGTGGTTATCTTCCTTTTTTATCGTTTTACCATCAACACTTACTTGAGTGTGCTATTTCATGGAATCAGCTGAGTAGAAATGTCTTTGTTCAAGCCCCCATTCTTTTGACCTACAGGCAAAAGTTACTTACATGCTGTATAAACCCCATTTTATGAAAAATTTACGTTTTTACTTTGAAGTAAAAGAATTTACCAATGGGAAAGCATTGTCACTAAAATAATATATTGACATAAAAGGTATTTAAAATTTGCTGCCTATAATACCAAATTCATTGAAGTCAAGCAGTTTTCTCTAAAGGGCTAAGAGGAAATGTGAAGATTAATATCATGATGTTTTAGACATAATGATTTATCATTTTTGCTGTGCTTTCTTGTGTAGTATTTTATTTCTGATGGAGCAGTTATAATATCAAGTTTTAGATAAAGAAACTAAGGTACAGAGTTTACTAACTCACCTAAGATAATGCTTGTAAAAAGTGAAGCAGAAATATAAACAGTTATCTGATGGCGAGGCCAGCATTCTTTCCTTTATAGTCTACTATCTCATGACTTTTCAATTAAAACAATTTTTTGGATACCTTGTCAAGTTTTTGTGTATTTGCTCATGGTGTTCAGTCAAACCAACTTCGAAACCACAATTCATAGTGCTCAGACATTGCAATTAGCTAAAACCATAATTAAATTTGCTTTCAAAGAGGAAAAATTATGTTTCTTATTGAATTTTTACAAAGATTTGTTTATGTTAATATGCTTGAAGGGTGGCAAAATTGTTTTTTGAGGAATTGAAAATTAATAGACATACTTTTTGAGATGAGCTGATATACATGCTTTTGTCAATAATTTCTCAAATGAACACATCATATACAAACAAGCTTCTTCGGGGACAGAAGAGATTTTTAATTTAGTTTATTTGCATCATTATAGATCAGTATTTAGGCTGTTTATATGTAAATGTATGATTTGAGGAACAATTAAGTGTTGACAAAGTAGATTGCAGTCATATCAATTGCAGTGCATTTTCCATAATTTTTCTAACTGACATCTTTGATGATAAATAGTGGATGCCAAGTCAAAGCCGATTATACAGTGCACTAGGAATTCATGGGGCTGTCAGGGAGAAGACCGATTGACTTTAAATTTACATATTAATGAGAAGATTTGTTAAGAGGGTGCTTGACTATAGAAAATAACAGCGTATTTATAGGGCACGACATTTTATAAATAAAGCTGATGCAGGAAAATGGAAATTAAACCTTTTAGGTTAATAAATTCAAGAGACTGCTAAAATGCATATTTGCATTTTTATTTTCTTAAATTTACCTTACTCTTTGCAGTTCATGTGGGTTGTTTTTTATTCTAGGTCAAGTTTGTATAATTTTCAAGGATATAAATTACTTAAGTATTTTCTTTGTCTTTCAAGCCTATTATGAGAAACTACTTGAAGCATAAATGTAAATCTCTAAGACTGAAGTTGATTTTGTAGAATTGATAGATTTAAAAATAAATATTATGAAACACAATAAATTCTAAGAGTGATTTGAAATAAAAACCAAAATCCTTCAGTGGCATTAACTGTAAACTGAAATGAAACTCTGACACTGGCCCCTGTTAGGAATACTTTTCATTTTATGAATCTAGCTCTTTACAAATGATTTTCTCTAGGAGGTGACAGTTTTGCAAGAATTATCAAAATATTTTACTTCAGTGATTTGGAACTTAAGTAGTCACTGTTACTTTTTAGAATATGAATCCAGGTAATATAATTCTGGTGGCAGTCTATGCCATTTGGAGTCTTAATTTACTTTCGTTTTTCTCTTTATATCTGTACTTTAGATATAAAACTTTATGTAGGTTTAAGAAAGTCTACGTTGAGAATTTTGTTTAAAGAGTTTTTAAGAAAAGTTCTTAAGTTTTGCAGAGGGAGCTATAAATTATATACATAGTTTTTGATGGGCGATTTTCTGCAGGTATAAAGGTACTTCAGAGAAAGTGCTTCGTGAACTCCACATCCAAGTCTTGTCTTAAGGGACCAAAATGTTAGAAATTATTGAGTTTTAATTTTCTTTACCGGCTAATTTTTTTTTTGTAAAACAAATTTTGTTTGTGCCTAACCGAGGGAGTGTTATTTCATCTTACTATTTTGTGGATTTTTTTCAAAAAACAAAATACTGAAGCTGGTTGCAGTGACTCATGCCTGTATTCCCTGCTCTTTGGGATGCAGAGGTGAGAGGATTGCCTGAACCCAAGGATTCAAGAGCAACCTGAGTAATTTGACAATACTTCATCTCTACAATAAATAAAACAATTAGCTGCGCATGGTGGCGCATGCCTGTAGTTCTAGCTACTTATAAGGCTGAGGTGGAAGGATTGCCTGAGCCCAGCAGGTTGAGACTGCAGTGTCTGTGAATGTGCTACTGCACTCCAGCCTGAGTGACCAGCAAGACTCCAACTCAAACAAAACAATACTGAGAAATTGTGGTATAACCCATGTTTTATAATACAAATAAAAAGGCTTTTTTGCACTCTTTTTAAAAAAGTTTTTTAATTTTAAAATTGTGGTGTACAATTCAAAGTTAGGTATACAGATATTCATTGTGCAGTTACCCTTGATGATGAGATGTGTCCCCCACTTCCCCAGGCAGTTTCACACTACTGCCAGTTGCACCTCCTTGCCCCCTCTACCCCTGCATGTTCCCATCACTGTCATTCCTTTTCTTATGGTATTATGATAGTTCAAGGTCCAATTAGGAGTGAAAGCATGTGATACTCAATTCTTTGTTTCTGTGAAAGATCGCTTGGTATTACAGACTCTTAAGTCCATCCAGATTGCTGTGAAGTTCATGATTTTGTTCTTTTTTATGGCTATGTAATATTCCATTGTGTATATGTACCACATTTTTCCTATCCAGTCCTCTTTTGATGGGCAGCATGGCACATTCTTGCTCTTGTGAACAATGTTGCCGTAAACATATGTGTGCAGGTATCTTTTTTATAGAGTGATTTGAATTCTTCCGGGTATACTCCCAGTAGGGGGATTGCGGAGTCATATGGAAGGTCGATTTTTAGAACTTTTAGGAATTGCCACACTGATTTCCACAGAGGCTATACTAGTTTATACTCCCACCAACAGTGTAGAAGTGTTCCCTTTTCGCCACATCCTCTCCAACATCTCTTATTTTTTGAGTTATTGATGATGGCCATTCTAACTGGAGTTAGGTGGTATCTCAGTGTGGTTTTGATTTGCATCTCTTTGATGACTAGTGAGGCTGAGCATTTTTCATGTGTCTGTTGACTGCTCGTATGTCTTCTTTTGAGAACTGTCTATTCATATCTTTTGCCCACTTTGTAATGGGGCTGTTTGTTTTTTTCTTTTCAGCATGTTTGAGTTCCTTGTAGATCCTGAATGTTAGGCCTTTGTCAGACATAGAGTTGATAGGTAATTTTTCCCAGCCTGTGGCTGTCTCCCTGCTCTCTTGATGGTTTCTTTGCCTGAGCCTACAGGTTCGAGACCAGCCTGGGCAACTTGGTGAGACCTCATTTCTACAATAAATAAAAAAATTAGGCAGGCGTGGTAGTACGTGCTTGTAGTTCTGGCTACTTGGAAGGCTGAGGTGGAAGGATCGCTGGAGCCCAGCAGGTCGAGGCTGTGGTGGCTGTGAGCATGCCACTGCACTCCAGCCTGGGCAACAGAGTGAGACTCCAACTCAAAAGAAAAATAAAGTGGTGGGGGGATCCTCTTCAGGTTCCCTCCCACTGTGGGAGCTTTTCTGTCCTCTTAATAAATCCTGCTTTCTCAAAAAAACCAAACAAACCAACAAACCAAAACATACTCTGGGAATGGGTGGAACTGAAAAGCAAAGGATTTGGGGTGTCTGTTCTTTTTATTGAACTGCCTCACTGGATATTTTTATTACACAGAACTGAACACAGTTCTAACCAGTACAGTTGTCAAATATATCAGGCATTCCAGCAGCTTTATTTTCTTCCCTTGAGACATCTTCCTGGAGACTCCCTCCTCTGTTCTATCTTTTGATTGCTTCCTAGCCTTGCACAACTGTTCTGAAACTTAATTTCTTCTCTGTCTCTGTTAAATCCTCTATTTTTTTTTAGACGTTCCTTTCTCTTTTTCTCTCTCTGGTTTTCTGGCCTTTGGTGGAGCACATCCTTCAGTATCTTCTTAAGAATGGCTAGGTGGAAGACAAAATTTTGAGACTTTCAATGTGTCTCTCACACTTAATTGATATTTTGTCTAGGCTCTTGGATCTGTATTCTCTCATGCCTTGTGTATTTGAAATGTCTTGTTGTTCCTTTATACCTGACATCTTGGCTGGATATAATACTGTTGAGTCATGCTTTTATTTTTCCTTCTTCTGAGAGCTCTGTAAACATTAATTTTCTTCTGCTTTGAATGTTCCTATGAAAAAGTCTGAAGGCGGCCAAAGATTTTTCTCCGCTGCAGCCTTTTTTTTTTGCTGTGTGCTAAAAACAAAGCAAAACAAAAACCTTTAAAAACTGAAAATTAATCAGGTTACATCACAAACTAATCTATGTGAGCTACAGGTTCACTTCTTTTATTTTCAAGAATTTTCTTTTTGTAATTTAAAACAATTTGATGTTTAATTTTTTTCTGCTGCATTTGTCAGTTATATACTTCAAGAATACTAGTTTTATTTTATAGTCTTTGTCTGCCATGCCAGGCATCTTTAATATAATTACTTGTATTAATTATCCCATTTTAAAATTGTCAATAATTTGCTTTTTAATGGTTTAATCTGTTTCTTACAGTTTTACTTCATTCTTTAAATTTAGTAACAATATTTCTTTGATCTGTCATTTTTTAATTTAGGCTTTAATTTCAGTTTCCTTTATTCTGAGTTTTATCATCTCATTTTTGACCTTGTGTGTTATTAAATTCATGTTCTTAGTAACTTGTTAGAGAATATACTTTTGATATAGGGGGGCTTTTTCCAGAATGGTTTATTTATCTTTTCCATGTTGTTTTTTATCCCTTTGCATTGTGAATATGTTGCATAGTTACTATGTTCTTTTCATATTGCAAATGGTTGGGAAGCTCTGGAACAGACATTTAATTTATTCTACTTTAGTGTGAATAACTTCTTGATTCCATCTGACCACATCTAAAGACAGTTTGGTTTTTCCTCTTGGTTTGAACTTGAGATGTACCTTATGCCTTTTCCTTTTTTGTTTCTGTAGTTGTAGAGCATTTTGGGAAGGGAGTAATTTGTGGGATAGTAGATTCAGTCTCAGCAGGAATTGAAGTCTTTTGTAGAATACTTGAGTTCTGGCTTTTTCTGAAATTTTCTTAAATGTTGTATACTAGCCTTATGTCACTTAGTATATTCCTATAATGGAATATTCTTGAACTTTAAATTGTTCTTCTTTGTTGTATAACTCAATGTATTAATTTGTTCAGGCTGCTACAACAAAAATACCATAAATTGGGTAGCTTATAAAAAGCAAACATTTATTTCTCCCAGTCTGGAGGCTAGGAAGTTCAGGATCAAAGCTCTGGCAGGTTCAGTGTCTGGTAAGGGCCCGATTCCTGGTTCATAGATGACATATTCTTGCCCTGTTCTCACATGTTGGCAGAAGCAAGGCAGCTATCTGGTGCCTTTTTTTTTTTTTTTTAACACACTAGTCTCAATAATGAGGGCTGTTTCCTCATGACCTAATCATTTTCCAAATGTTCCATCTCCTTAGACCATCACCTTAGGCTTTAGGATTTCAACATATGGATTTTGAGGGACATACATATTCATTCCATTGTATGCATGAGAGTGGGATCAGATAGAAAGGTCCTCTCACTTACCTTGTCTGTTGAAGGCGACCCACAGTGTCTACCACATTGTCCATACTAACTTAAAATTTTGAAGAGATCGTAATTTAGAAAGGATTTAGTATTTAAGTTTTTTGTTAAGATATTTACTGTACATGTGTATATGTATCTATATATGTTATACAGATATTAGATTAAAAGAACTGAAATGAAAAGTGTTCTGAGAAAATTCTTTTTTTTTTGAGTTGGATTCTCACTCTGTCATCCAGGTTGCAATGCAGTGGCATCTTCACGGCCACCCCAGCGTCAACCTGCTGGCCTCTGGCGATCCTTTTGCCTCAGCCTTCCAAATAGCCAGAACTACAGGCGCACACTATCTTGCCTGGCTAATTTTTGTTTTATTGTAGAGATGAGATTTCACCAAGTTGCCTTGGCTGGTTTCGAACCTGCAGGCTCAGGCAATCCACTCACCTCAGCTTCCCAAAGTACTGGGATTACAGGCTGAGCCACCAAACCTGGCCAAGACAATTCTTATATCTGTTTCAGGAGACTATCTGCTTTTCACTCTAGATTTTGAAATGGTCTATTTTATTTTTATCACAGTACAGTATATTTTAATACGTTAAAATATGTCTTTTAGGTGGAAAAGGACTAACATGTTGTAGGTTGGAAACTCTTAATTTAAAAGTGAAATAATAAACCTCTTCTAATTTATTAGGAAGCACTTTAGTTTGTGTCATCTAAGTTGCTGATTCATGCCAATTTTTAAAATCTGTTTTGGAAACCTTCACATAAAAAAAAATTTTATATAGAGTTTTTTTTATAACTTTTTGTTTTTTGCATCTAAAAATTTTTAAGTAGTGGTTCTTGGAACTCTAGTTCCCTACCCTCACTTTATCTAGAATACAAGAATATTTTTTTTCTCTTTTAAGTATTAGAGTTTCCCATATTATTTAAAAAATACTTTATTGATTTATCCCCCTCCTTCCAGAATGTCCACAAATGCTATAAAGCTTCTCCTTTAATCCATTTGTTTTTGTGCCCTAGATAATTAAATTTATTGATTACGATTCAACACACATTTACCTTCCTGTCACAAATATAATCTGTCTATTTCTGGGATTAAGGCACAGAGAGGATGAATACATGAAGAATCATGATTACTTCTACTTAGGATGGTTTTAATTTTGTTTCATAATTTATGATTGAATTAAAACCACTCTAAAATGCATTCTACTTAACACAAAATGATTCTTTTTTCCCTCATCACTAGATCTACATCAATTAATTTTGAAATAATTGCGACCCTTATTTTCATGTCTTGAAACCCTTAGAAGACCTAGATTCAACATGTGTTACAAGCATGTTTTATTTCAGGGAAATTGGGAAAATGCCTTATGTAGATCCTTTAGATTTCTCTGTAACAAAATTTGGAAATCGATGCCTTCAGAATCTTGCTTATTTCTTATATACTAGAGCTGAACATATCGTCATAAGAAATGAGAAGTGTTGTGGGCAATTGAACACTGAATTTTCATTGTGACTCAACACAAAGTTACTGTGCACAAGTGTTTCCATAATTGTGATGTATTGGGGGGAGATTCAGTGTTCAATGGTCCTCAAATACACACTTCCACCTGTGTGGTATAGTGGTCACTAGGCTGTGGTATAAAACATGTGAAGTGAGCAGTGAAAGAAAAAAAAATCATGCCAGTATGCATATCCTGTGTCATTTTACATAGACATCAATTTTGGGAAAGGAGAATTTTTTTTTCTTTTGAGAAAAATTTTAAAAGTTTTACTAAGCATGGGTTTTTTTTTCTAGTGAAGTTATCCCTGATAATGTGTACTATCAATCCCAAATAATTAATTTGAGTGATTATGATATTGCTAATCACCTGCCCACCGTGGTCTTGTCAGGAGCATCTAACCCAATGTCAGAGATGTAGTACCAATATACTTACTACTATGGCATCTTTTACTTACTGAATGTTTATATCCTATCAAAATTCATTTGTTGAAACCCTAGCCCTAGTGTGATGATATTTGCAGATGGGACCATTGGGAGGTGATTAGTATTAAAGGAAGTCATGAGGGTGGGGTCTTCATGATGGGATTAGTGTCCTTATGGGAGGAGGCATGGAGGGCTTGCTTGTTTCCCCCTTCCCCATGTGAGGTAGCTGTCAACAAGCCAAGAAAAGGCCTGTCACCAGGAACTGAATGAATTTCTGGGCACCTTGATCTTGGACTTTCCATCCTCAAGAACTATGAGAAATAAATATATGCTGTTTTAGCCACCTGTTCTGTTATTTTGTTATAGCAGCCTGAGCTGACTAATAATATATGAGATTACCTGGGAATGTCATTACTTATTCCCAAGTCACTTTTAAGCATTATGGAATAGTCTCAGTCCAGAGCAGCCTGCAGAGGTTGTTTTGTCCTGGTGTAAATCTTAGGATGGTACTAGCACCCTTCAGACTATTTTGGAATTAGGAAGGCAAGTGGGTCCATTCATTCTTTTACTTGACTACTACAAACGCCAGGGTAATAAAGGAGAGCGATGACAGGAGGAAGAATCAAATTCCTGAGTTCAAATTCTGTCTCCATCACTTTTAATCTCTGTTACTGTTGATAATTAATGTAAATTATGTGCATCTCAGTTATCTGTGAAAAACATAGTCAGTACCTGCTTTACTTACCATATGGGACTGTTCTGACGATTCATAGAGCTATTTGTGCAGGTGCTTTATTAATATTAGACATTTTTAAAGCTGAAGTTGCCTTTTATTTCTACTAAGTTCAGTGTTACTGGTCACATGTTAAGAAGAAGACATTGTTTAGGAATATTTGTTTCCTTTATCAGTTTTTAGACATAAAAATGTTTGGCTGTATGTAATTTTAATTGTTGTAAATTTTTTCTTTAGTTTTCTGTCACTCCTTATGAACTGACGAAAAGATCATGTTTTGTGTTTATTTCTTAGAAAATCCATTCAGATGAAATGAGTAGGTCTCCTTATGTCTTAAGATTTCTCTACGAAGAGAAGATTATCCTCAGTGCCTAAAGTTGTGGGTTTGACTACTGAATTATTACAGTTTTTTTTTAAACATTTGTGTTTGGAGCTTCAGGCACAAAATATATAGAAAATATTACTGCTTAAGTATAATTTCACACTGTTCTTTATTCCATGGGTCTGTGTAATAGTACTTTGAAAATATATAAATTATGCCTTTTCCAAAATCTACTTTATGGAGTAACAGGTTATTATTTTGCCTTTATAAAGCTTATATTTAATGTAATAACATTTGTCTCTTCTGGAAGAGAGCCAAGTAAAACTATATCTTATTCTTATTTTTTTATATTAGCATATGGATTACATATAAATGGAGAGGGAGTTATGTTCATATGAGATAGATTTAGATATTATAAACTTACTGTTTCTTGGTTTACTTATTTATTTTTATTTTTTTATTTTTTGAGTTAGAGTCTTACTCTTACTCTGTCACCCATGCTGGAGTGCGGTGGTATGCTCTTGGCTCACTGCGGCCTCCACCTCCTGGGCTCAGCCAATCCTCTGATCGGTCTCCTGAGTAGCTGGGACTACAGGCACGCACCATCACGCCTGGCTCATTTTTTGATTTTTGTAGAGATGCATTCTTGCAATGTTGCCTAGGCTAGTCTTGAACCCCTGAGCGCAAGCAGTTCTCTTGCCTAGGCCTCCCAAAGTTCTGGGATTACAGGCATGAGCCACCACACCTGGCTTGTTTTTTTTGTTTGTTTGTTTTTTTGGTGAGTCAGATTCTCTGTGTCACTTAGCCTGGAGTGCAGTAGTACAATCATGGCTGCCACAGCCTTGAGCTTCTGGGGTTAGGCTTCCAAGTAGCTGGGACTACAGGTGTGTACTACCATGCCTGGCTAATTTTTAAAAAAATTATTTATTGCAGAGACAAGGTCTCACCATGTTGCCCAGGCTGATCTCAAACTCCTGGACTCAGGCAGTTCTCTTACCTGGGCTTCCTTAAGTGCTGGGATTATAGGTATGAGCCACTGTGTCTGGCAGGCCTGTTTTTTAAGACTTTTTTTTTTTTTTGAGTTGGAGTCTCACTGTCACCCAGACTGGAGTGCGGTGGCTGCTCCCGACCACCGCAGCCTCGACCTGCTGGGCTCCAGGGATCCTTCCGCCTCAGCCTTCCAAGTAGCTGGAACTACAGGCGTGCGCTACCACGCCCGGCTAATTTTTGATTTATGTAGAGATGAGGTCTTGCCAAGTTGCCCAGGCGGGTCTCGAACCCGCGGGCTCAGGCAATCCACTCACCTCAGCCTCCCAAAGCACGGGATTACAGGCTGAGCCACCGAGCCTGGCTTAAGACTTTTTTTTTTAACGATCAATTTCGGGTTTGCAGTAGAACTAAGTTGAAAGTGCAAGGACTTTTTCATATACTTTCTACCCCTACACATGTAAAATGTCCCCTACCATAAACATCTTGCATCACATTGTCACCTAAAGTTCATAGTTTACATTGGTTCACCTCTAGTATTGTACATTCAATGGATATTGGCAGATAAATAATGGTATAAATACACCATTGTATTATTATATACACTAGTTTTACTGCCCTAAAAATCCCTGTGCTCTCTTATTTATCCCTTTCTCCCATCTAGTCCCTGATGATCACTAATCTTTTTAATGTTTCCATAGTTTGCCTTTTCCAGAATGTCATCTAGTTGAAATCATGTAGTATGTAGTCTTTTTCAGATTGCCGTCTTTCACTTATTAATGTGCATTTAAGTTTTCTCCATGTCTTTTCATGACTTACTAGCTAATTTTTTTAAATGTTTGATGATACATTTTTATTTTACAATAAATCCTTTTTAGCAACAATGAACCAAAAAAAAAAAAAAAAAAATAGCAGTACATTGTATTAGTCTGCTAAGTCTGCCATAACAAAGTACCCTTTATGTAGGTGGCTTAAAAAACAGAAATGTATTGTATCACGGTTATGGGACCTAGAAGTCCAAGACCAAGGTGTCATCTGAATTGTTTCCTTCTGAGGGCTGTAAGAGAGAATCTGTTCCATACCTTTCCCCTAGCTTCTGGTGGTTTGCTGGCAGTCTTTGGTATTACATTGCCTGTGGAAAGATCACCCCGCTCTCTGCCTTTATCTTTGCATGTCATTCTCCTTTTGTGCATGTCTATGCCCAAATTTTCCCCTTTTCATTTATTTTTCTCTTTATATCAATAGCTAGGGGTACAGATAGTTTTTGGTAACATGGTTACATTGTGTAGTGGTGAAGAAGTCTAGAAGTGTACCCCCAGCTCCCACCTGTGCACATTGTACCTGATAAGTGGTTTTTTTGTCTCTTCACCTCCTCTCCCTTCTGAGTCTCCAGTATCCATTATATCATTCTATATGCCTTTGCAGATCCTTAGTTTAACTCCCATGTGAGAACATGCAGTGTTCACTTAGGACGTTGTTCTCCAGTTCCATCCAGGTTGCTGCAAATGATATATATTATTTCATTCTTTCTGATGACTGAAGAGTATTCCATAGTGTTCATATATCACATTTTTGTTATCTACTAATGAGTTGATGGGCATTTAGATTGATTCCACATCTTTGCAATTGTGAATTGTGCTGCGATAAACAAGCAAGAGCAAGTGTCATTTTAAGATAACAATCTTTCTTCCTTTGGGTAGTTACTAACAGTGAATTGCTGGATCAAATGGTAGATCTACTTTTAGTTTTTTGAGATATCTCCATATCAATTTCTGTACAGGTTGTACTAATTTACACTCCCACCAACAGTGTGTAAGCGTTCCCTTTTCTCTACATCTGGGCCAGCATCCATTTTCATTTTTTAATAATGGCCATTTCCACTGGTATAAGGTAGTATCTCATTGTGGTTTTAATTTGCATTTTCCTGATGATGAATGATGTTGAGCATTTTTTCATATGTTTGTTGGCCGCTGGCATATTTTCCTTTGAGAGATGTCGTTCATGGCATTTGCTCATTTTTTAATGGGATAATTTGCTTTTTTCTTGCTGATTTCTTTGAGTTCATTGTAGATTCTGAATATTAGTCATTTGTCAGATATATTGTTTGCAATTACCTTCTTCCATTCTGTAGCTTGCCTATTTGCTCTGTTGATTATTTCTTTTGCTGTGTGGAAACTTTTTCGTTTAATTCAGTCCCATTTACTTACTTTTGCTTTTGTTGCATTTGCTTTTGAGGTTTTAGCCATAAAGTCTGTGCCCAGACCAATATCCAGAAGAGTTTTTCCTAGATTTTCTTCTAGAATTTTTATGGTTTCAGGTCTGACATTTAAGTCTTTAATCTATCTTGAGTTAATTTTTGTATATTGTGAGAGATAGGGGTCAAATTTCATTTTTTCTGCCTGTAGCTATCCAATTTTCCAGCACCATTTGTTGAATAAGGTGTCCTTTCTCTAGTGTATATTTTTGTCAGCTTTGCCAAGGATCAGTTGGTTGTAGGTATTTAGGTTTATTTCTGGATGCTCTGTTCTGTTTTATTGGTCCATGTGCCTGCTTTTATACCTGTACCATGCTGTTTTGGTTACTATAGCCTTGTAGAATTTGAAGTTAGGTAATGTAATGCCTCCTGCTTTGTTCTGTTGCTTAGGGTTGCTTTGGCTCATCTGACTCCTTTTTGGTTCTATATAAATTTTAGGATTGCTTTTTCTGATTTTATGAAAAATGACGGTAGTTTGATAGGGATTGTGTTGAGTCTGTAGATTACTTTGGGTAGTATGGTCATTTTAAAAATGTTGATTCTTTCATTCCATGAGCATGGGCTGTTTTTCCATTTGTTTATGTCATCTACAATTTCTTTATTGGTGTTTTATAGTTCTCCTTGTAGAGCTCTTTCTCCTTGTTGGTTAAATATTTTCTTAGGTATCTTAACTTTTTGGTTGTTCTTGTAATGGAATTGAGTTCTTGATTTGATTCTCAGCTTGGTTACTATTGGTATATAGTAGTGCTACTGATTTGTATGGGTCAATTTTGTATCCTGAAAATTTCCTGAATTCATTTATCAAGTTCAGGTGTCTTTGGGGGAATCTTTAGTATTCTCTAGGTATAAGATGATATAGTCAGCATACAGAGATAGTTTGATTTCTTCCTTTCTAATTTAAATACCCTTAATTTCTTCCTCTTGCCTGATTACTCTGGTTAGGACTTCCAGTACTGTGCTAAATAGAAATGGTAAAAAATGGGCATCCTTTCCTCCTTCCAGTTCTGAGGGGAAATGCGTTCGACTTTTCTCCATTCAGGGAGACATTGGCTATGGATTTGTTTTATGTGGTTTTTATTGTTTTGAGGAACATTCCGTCTATGCCTGTTTTCTTGAGGGTTTTATTATGAAAGGATGCTGAGTTTTATCAAATGCTTTTTCTATGTCTGTTGAAATGGACATATGTTTTTTGTTTTAATTCCTTTAATGTTGTGGATCACACTTACAATACTTGTGTATGTTGACCCACCCTTGTATCCCTGGGATAAAGCACACTTGGTCATGGTGGAGTCCTTTTTTAGATGTGCTACTGAATTCAGTTTGCTAGTATATTGTTGAGGATTTTCGTGTCTGTGTGCTAATTTCTTTTTAGCACTGAATAATATTGCTTTTTCTGGATGTACCAGTTTATTTGTTCACCTATTAAGAATGTTTCGGTTGCTTCCAGCTTTTGACAGTGATGAATATAGCTGCTGTATCCATGTGCAGGCTTTTGTGTAGATATGTTTTCGGCTCCTTTGAGTAAATACCAAGGAGTGTGATTGCTTGATTGTTTGGTAATAGTATGTTTAGTTTTGTAAGAAACTCCCAAGTTGTCCTTCTTGTTTTTTTTTTTTGAGTTGGAGTCTCACTCTGTCACCCAGACTGTAGTGCAGTGGCCTCTCCCAGCCACTGCAGCCTCAACCTGCTGGGCTCTGGCGATCCTTCCACCTCAGCCTTCCAAGTAGCTGGAACTACAGGAATGTGCTACCATGCCCAGCTAATTTTTGATTTATTGTAGAGATGAGGTCTTGCCAAGTTGCCCAGGCGGATCTCGAACCCGCGGGCTCAGGCAATTCACTCACCTCGGCCTCCCAAAGCGCGGGATTACAGACTGAGCTACCGAGCCCGGCCAAGAAACTCCCAAGTTGTCTTTCAAAGTAGATGTACCATTTTGCATTTCTACCAGCAATGAATGAGAGTTTCTATTAGTTTATATCCTTTCCTGCATTTGGTGTTAACAAATTTTTGGATATTGTCCATGGTAATAGGTGTGTTATAAAATCTCATTGCTGTTTTAATTA
This sequence comes from Carlito syrichta, assembly GCF_000164805.1. Taxonomy (NCBI): domain Eukaryota; kingdom Metazoa; phylum Chordata; class Mammalia; order Primates; family Tarsiidae; genus Carlito; species Carlito syrichta. The sequence goes on along the minus strand of NW_007077839.1, from coordinate 400,969 downwards.
GCAGTTCCCTAATGACATATGATTTTGAGCATCTTTTCATATACTTATTTACTATCTGTGTGTCTTTTTTAGTGAAATATCTGTTCTTATCTTTGGCCCATTTTACAGATTGGGTTGGTTGTTTTCTTACTAGTGAAGTTTAAGAGTTCTTCATATATTTTGGATAATAGTCCTTTATCAGATGGGATTTTTATAAATATTTTCTCCCAGTCCATGACTTTTCTTCTAATTCCCCTGAACTTGTCTTTCACATAGCAAAAGTTTTAAATTTTAATTAATTTATTATTAATATTTCTTTCACAGATCATGCCTTTTGTCATTATACCTAAGGTCATCTCGATTTTCTCCTGTTAGCCTCTGATAACTCTATAGTTTTGTGTTTTTCATTTAGATCTGTGATCTGTCCTGAGTTCATTTCATTTTTTGAAGGGTTTAAGGTCTGTGTCTAGATTCATTTTTTTACATATGGATATCCAGTTAATCCAGCACCATTTGTTGAAAGGACCATCTTTTCTCCCTTATATTGTCTTGGGTCTGTTGTGAAAGCAGTTGATCATATTTATATGAGTCTGTTTCTGGACTCTGTATTTTGTTCATCTGAGCTTTTGCATATTATTTCACCGATATCACACTGTCCTGGTGATTTGTGTAGCTTTATAGTAAGTCTTGAAGTCAAACTCACTGTTTTTAAACTTTTAATTATGGGAAAAATTTAAACACACACAAAAGTACTTCTGACAGTCCAGTGATCTCCCATGCACACATTACCTGACTACATCATTCTCAGCTCATGGTGATTCTTGTTTCGGCTCTACTTGGACAGCACTCTCAGATTTCATATAAAATTCTAGGTATCATAATTTTACTTGATATCTATTGAGAGTGTATTTCTAAATGTTAGTTGGTGGCCATTTTCCAAATGAGAGGATTTAAAGTGTTTTTTTGTTGTTGTTGTTTTTTGTTTTTTGCTCCAGCTTAAATGTACATTTTTCTAAGAAATGTGGAAAAAGAAGTCTGTTGTAATATATAATTTCATTTTATACACACACTTATATTTTAAATCAGGAATCTAAAATATTTATAAATAGAACATTTTATACTCAGTTTTATCATATATATTTTTATTTTGAGGTTTTAGAGATTTGTGTCTTCATTATAACTAGAACTTCTTGAGTCATGTAATAGTTTTCTGTTGGAAAGCACCTTTTCTTCTTTTTAGGTTGTTGGGGATACATAACACCTTAGAATATATATACAGTGCTGTCATAGAGATGTATTTCAAATCTTTAGTATTCATTCACATGATATTAATGTATTTAGTATCTCTAGTAATTCATTCACATGTTAATGAATATTTAATCTTTAGTATTTTAATTCTAAATTTAGTATTTTAAATCTTCATAATATTTGCATTATTTGGAATTCTTTTGTAAGGAAGATTTGTTCCTACTCCCTCATTTATTTAGTTGTCATTTATATCAGTATGGACTCATAAATATTTATTTTATTCCATTTATACCATTTATACAGTTGTTATTTATTTCGTTGCTCAAATTTTTTAGCTTTAGCCGTAGGGAGTTTTTTGGTTTGTCTAAATACTTAATGAGCTAGGCTTATTTTAGTTATTCTAGCTCTAGAACCAGTCATCGTTCCAAGGGGTAAAGGAGCAGGTTTCATGAGTTTATTAGTAATATTTTCTGCATTAGTCAGATTTCAGTCAAATAGTTATGTCTTTTTGTAATAGTAACATCAGTATTTTATATTAGCATTTTGATTACATAGCTTAGACAAACCAAAACCATATTACAAAATATTTTAATTAATATCAATTAGAAACCGTATGCCTAGCTGGGCTCAGTGGCTCAGCCTGTAATCCCAGCACTTTGGGAGGCCGAGGTGAGTGGATTGCCTGAACCCGCCGGTTTGAGACCCGCCTGGGCAATTTGGCGAGACCTCATCTCTACAATAAATCAAAAAATTAGCCGGGCGTGGTAGTGCGCGCCTGTAGTTCCAGCTACTTGGAAGGCTGAGGCAGAAGGACTGCTGGAGTCCAGCAGGTCGAGGCTGCAGTGGCCGGGAGTGGCCACTGCACTCCAGTCTGGGTGACAGTGTGAGACTCCAACTCAAAAAAACCAAACCAAAACAAAAAAAAACCCACAGGCGTGATGATTCCTCATTTCTTTAGGCTCAGTAGAAACAACGTGTAACAATTGATTTTCTTTTTATCTTTTTGATGCAAACACTTGTAAAACACATATCTCTTTTCTTGTCCCTGAACAATGGAAATACAATGTATACTTTTGACTTTTAAAATTACAGCTTTTATCACCTGCATACCAGGAAATCAGAATATCAAGATGGGTAAAATAATATGCATAATATACTCAGAATAATATATAAAGCATAATATCTAAAGACCTCATAACAGCTATTTTGGTTATGTAAGAGAGGTTTTTCTACTTCCTTCCAAATTCATAGATGTAACTTGTATAAATCGAGACTGCTTAATATCAGTCTCTAGATAAGAAGAAGCATGTTCAAAGGTATAGAATAAGTTCAAATTACGTAGTTCTACAAAAAACAGACTCTCTAAAAATTGCTTTCTAATACAAATGTTGGTGTATTAAAATTGGTTAATCTTTTTTACATATATGAAGTGTGGTTAGTATATCAAGTGGAGCAAATGGAAACTTCTGCCTATAAAGTAGATTTCCAAGTCTTTTACACTCATTTTATGTTATTTTTTACTCTTAAGCAGATACTCATCATCTTTCTTAATAGACTTGTTTATCTTGTTTACCAACTTTTCTGTTTCTGGACAAGGGGAAAGTACAGTTCATTCCATCATACCTTTAACATGTTAATTAAGAATGATTATGTTAAAAGTGTTCACAGAGTTCTCTGAGGTGGATAGTTTGATTTTTTTCACTTAATTATCTTAAGTATCTGGTTTGTTATCTCTAAGAGAGTGTAGATCTTCCTCTATCGGTTATGTTAGAAGTATCACAGTGGTAAAATCGGTCAAATTTAAATTTTAAAAAGATTGCAGAATTTAATGAACTATAAATGGTTTCTAAAATTATAGTACTTTATATAAAAATAAACCTGACTTTTCTGTAAAAACTATATTGGATTACATTTCTTTCCAAAAGCTCTTTTATCATTTAATTTCCTGAATGCATTTACCATAGTTATTTTATAGTTTGTTTTAGTTTGGGCTTCTATAACAGAAATATCCTTAATTGGGTGACTTAAACAGCAAACATTTATCTTTCACAGTTCTCGAGACAGGGGAGTCCAGAATCCAGGCACTGGTAGATTTGGTGTCTGGTGAGGGTCTTCTCGCTGTGTTCTGTTCCTATGACAGAAAGAAAGTGAGAGAGCTCTCTCGGTCTGTTTTATAATGGCACTAATCCCATTCATGAGGGCTCCTTCTTCATGACCTGTTAACCTTCCAGAGGTCCTACCTTCTAATACCATCATACTGGGGATTAGGATTTCACTATGTGAATTTAGGGGAACACAGATATTCAGTTTATAGTACAGTTCATTTGTACTCTTTTTTTTAAAAAAATTATTTTTCATAATTTTTTAAAATGGTTTTGTGGGGTACAGTTAAGGGTTAGGTGTACAAGTACGTTTCATTCAGGCACCCTGTTGAAAAGAGGTGTTTCCCCATCCCCAGACAGCTATTTGCTACTGTTAATCCCATCTTCCCCCCCCCCATAGTTTCCCAGTACTGTCAGTCATTTTCTTATAGTATTACATTGCATGTTCAAGGTCCAATGAGAACATGTGATACTCGGATCTTTGTTTCTGTGAGAGGTCACTCAGTATTATAGACTCTAGTTCCATCCAGGTTGCTGCGAAATTCATGATTTTGTTCTTTTTTATGGCTGCGTAGTATTCCATCGTGTATATATACCTCAGTGTAAGGAGGTTTTTGACAGATTCTCTTGGGTTTTCAAGGTACACAATCACATCATCTGCAAAGAGAGATAACTTGACTTCCTCTTTTTCTATTTGGATACCCCTGATTGCCTTCTCTTCTCTGATTGCTCGAGCCAGGATTTCCAATACGATGTTGAACAGGAGGGGTGAGAGTGGGCATCCTTCTCTTATTCCAGTTTTCACAGGAAATGGTTCCAATTTTTGTCCATTTAGGAGTATGCTGGCTGTGGGTTTCTCGTAGATGGTGTTTACTACTTTGAGGTATGTTCCCCGTATGCCTAGATGTTTGAGGGTTTTTATCAAGAAGGGGTGCTGGATTTTATCAAAAACTTTTTCTGCATCTAATGATATAATCATGTGGTTTTTGTTTTGATATCTGTTGATGTATTTAATTACATTAATGGTTTTACGAATGTTGAACCAGGCTTGCATCCCAGGAATGAAGCCTACTTGGTCATGATGGATGATTTTTGAGATGTATTGCTGAATCCGATTTGCAAGGATCTTGTTGAGAATTTTAGCATCTATGTTCATCAAAGATATTGGCCTGTAGTTCTCTTTCTTTGTTGGATCTTTACCTGGCTTGGGTATCAATGTGATGTTGGCTTCATAAAATGATTTGAGGAGAGTTCCATCTTTTTCAATTGCCTGGAATACCTTCAGTAGGATTGGTATCAGCTTCTCCTGAAATGTCTTGTAGAATTCTGCTAGAAAGCCATCTGGACCAGGGCTTTTTTTTGTAGGAAGTTTTCTTATTACGTAGTCGATTTCCTTGATTGTTATTGGTCTATTTAGCGTCTCAATTTCTTCTTGTTGCAACCTAGGTAGGTTGTGTGATGTCAGAAAGTCCTCTATTTCCTTAAGGTTTTCAAGTTTGTTTCCATACAAGTGTACGTAGTAGTCTCTAATGATCTTTTGTATTTCTTCAGGGTCAGATGTGATTTCATCGTTTGTGTTTCTGATTGTGCTTATTAGGTTTCTTTCTCATTTTTTCTTGGTCAGTCTAGCTAGGGGACCGTTGATCTTGTTTATCCTTTCAAAGAACCAGCTTTTTGTTTCATTGATTTTTTTATATTATCTTTTTGTCTTCTATGTCCTGGATTTGGGCTTTTATTTTGGTGATCTGGATTCTTCTGCTGAAATTAGGGTTTTTGTGGTCTTGCCTTTCCAGCTTCTTTAGGTGGCTTGTTAGGTTGTTAATTTGTGTTCCTTACATTTTCTTCGATTTTCTTCATGTGTGTTTGTAGGGATATAAATTCCCTTCTTACTACAGCTTTCAAGGCGTCCCAGAGATTTTGGTAAGATGTTTCTTCATTTTCATTTGTTTCCAGGTATCTCTTTATCTATGTTTTGATTTCATCATTGACCCAGGAGTTGTTTAACATCATGCTGTTTAGTGTCCATGTCTTTGTGGGTTTTGGGGGGACTTTGTTGTTGTCAATGTTTATTTTGATTCCACTGTGGTCTGAGAAGGTGCATGGTAGAATTTCGGTACTTTTAAATTTGCTTATGCTTGATTTATGGCCAATTACATGGTTGATCTTAGAATACGTTCCATGTGATGAGTAGAATGTATATTCTGTGGTCTTTGGATGGAGTGTTCTGTAGGTATCAATTAAGTCCATTTGGTCCAAAGTCACCTTGAGGTTCTGGATCTCCTTGCTGATTTTTTGTCCTGATGATCTGTCTAGGGTTGTCAGTGGGGTATTAAAGTCCCCAGTTATGATAGTGTTAGAGTCAATATCTTTCTTTAGTTTTCCTAGAAGTTGCTTTATGAAAGTTGGCGCACCTATGTTGGGTGCATATATGTTTAGGATAGATATTTCTTGTTGATGGATTTAGCCTTTTATCATTATGTAGTGGCCTTCTGTATCTTTTTTGATTTTTAATAGCTTGAAGGGTATTTTGTCTCAAATTAAGATCGCTACTCCTCCTTTCTTTTGTATTCCGTTCACCTGAAAGTTTGTTTCCCATCCTCTTACTTTGAGTCTGTGGGTGTCCATTCTAGTGAGGTGAGTCTCTTGACAGCAGTAGATTGTTGCCTGATGATATTTTATCCATTTTGCCATTCTGTGTCTTTTCAGTGGTGCATTTAGTCCATTCACATTTCGGCTAATAATTGAAATGCAAGAGTTGATCTCTGTCGTAAGGTTCTTACAGAGTTGTTCCTGTTTGTTTTTTGTCTTTCTTTGGGTTTTGGAATTAGCTCATGTGTGTTTTTCATCTTTTGCCTGTACTCTTATGTAGAATGTTGTTGTTCTTTTTTATTTTTCTTTTGTGTTTAGTACTTTCTTAAGTGTTTCTTGGGGAGGTGGTCTGGTGGCAGTGTAGGTTCTTAGGGATAGGATATCTGGAAAAGTTTTCAATTCTCCCTCACTAATGAAGCTTAGTTTGGCTGGGTAGGTTATTCTTGGTTGAAATTGTTTATCTTTTAGAACTTTGAAGATAGGGCTCCAGGCTCTCCTAGCCTGGAGGGTTTCTGTGGATAAATCAGCTGCTATTCTAATTGGTCTTCCCTGGTAGGTAGTCTGGCCTTTTTCTCTTGCTGCCTTTAGGATGTTTTCTTTTATAGCTGCTTTATTTAAACGAATTATTATGTGTCTGGGAGTTGGTTTTCTCATTTGTTGTCTTGCAGGGGTTCTCTGAATCTCTTGTGTTTGAATTTTTTCATCCATGATGAGATGAGGGAAGTTTTCTTGAATGATTTCATGAAATGTTTGTTCCAGTGTGGCTTCTGTTTCTCTCTCTTCCTCTGGAAGCTCAATTACTCTTAGGTTTGGTCTCCTGAAGTGATCATTCATCTCTTGCAGGTTTTGTTCTGTCTTTTTGAGCTTCTTTTCTATGCTTTTGACAGTTTGGGTTAGTTCTGTGTTTTGGTATTTGAGCTCTGAGATTCTTTCTTCTGCTTGGCTAATTCTGCTTTCCATGCTTATTAGTCTGTTATTCATTTCCATCACAGTATTCTTTACTGCTGTTATTTCTGACATCAGCTCCTTCCTATTTTCTTCTTGTCTCTCCTCAATTTTTAAAAATTCTCTCTATTAATGTTTTGATGTCTTGGTTTGTTGCATGTGACCAGTCATTCTGGGGGTCTTCATTGTTTGTGTTCCAGAATCTGTTTTCTCAGTGTCTGATCTCCCAGGGGTCTGTGTGAGACCTATATTATTCTTTTGGTTTTTCTTCATTTGTGCGGTTTTTTCCCCCCTCTCTACTTTTTCCTTTCCTCCATGACACCATCTTCTTTAATTCTGTTATTCAGGGGTAGAGGGATTAGTTTTATTTCTGTTTGTTCAATCTCCTATTCTTTATGTATGCCCTCTTACTTTGTTCAATTCTGGAGTTGCACTGTAGGTTGGGGGTGGTCCTTTTTGCAGTTTTGAGATTTACTTAAGGGGGAAGTTGTGATTCAGAATTTATCTGCAGGTCCTGGTATTCGCTGCCAGGTGTTTGGATAATCTGTAACCCACTTCCCACTGCCTTGGAATCTGTCCGTGCAGTGGGGCTGTAGGTTTACTCCCTGAAATAAAATGTGGTTAGTAGATGGAAGAGATTGGAGTAGACAATGGGTTGAAGAGGGGGTGGAGAGATAGAGGAGTAAGTGGGGAAACAAATGAGTGTGCCAAGAAATGGAGAGAGAGACCTATACTGAAACAGATAAAAACAATAGACCACAGCTACAGATGAACCAACTCCCATACAAAAAAAAACCAATAAAACATATAAAGATGCTAACATACAAGCTATCCAACCACCTTATTGGTGTTCTGTTCCTCTATACAAAGATTTGGTTTACAGAGAGGAAAAGAGAAGAAAAGGAAGAGGAAGAAAGGAAAAAAAAAAAAAGAAAAAAAATGGAGCAATACAGTAGGAATAGAATTAAGTCATTAAACTAACAGAATCAGTCAAGCACACTCTGAGACTTTTCGTTTAAGTCCAATGTCCCTTCAGTTCTGATTTCTAGCTTTCTTTTCAAGCTGGTAAATTAGTTTGCAGTTAGGGTCAGTTGCCCCTGGTCTGCTGTGAAGGACAGTTCAGATCACCCTCTGTTCATCACTCTGGCCTATGTCTTTTTCAAGCTTGTGTCTCCGGTTTCGGTGTTGTTACCTTGAATCATCAGCAGGTGGTGCTATCTCAGCTGCTCGCCCCAGAGGGGGCGGGGTGGGACAGGAACCTGCAGAAGCTGGAGATGGAAGCCTGCCTGAGGGCACATGGGGAGGAGACCCACGGCAGGCAGGATGTCACGGTCACAGGAGAAGTAGCAGTGATCCCAGCAGATCTTCCCTGCAGGGGCTTCAAGGACTGAAGTCGTGGATCCCTCAGGCACGGGTGGCGTGATGTGGTATGGCTGCCATGGAGGCCGCGGCGGTGGCGTCCCCCCCAAGGCGGCTGCTGTGTCTGCGTTACAGTGGCTGTCCAGACTGCTGCGTTGCCCCAGCAGTGGCAACGGCTGAGCTCTGTGTGAAGAGCAGGCTGCGATGTTGGGGTCCGCAGCCCCCCGGGAGAGAGCCAGAGACCCACTGCAGTACTCCTTTGCAGAGGGTTTCACAGACCAGGTTTCCCTATCGCCATCTTGCCGGAAGTCTCCATTTGTATTCTTTTTGTTCCCTCTTGGTGTATACATTGTTGTCTTTTTTTTCTTGTAGGCATATTTTTAAAACACTGAAGTAGAAGTGTATACAGAAGAGTACATGTGTCAGAAACAGATGTTTTCATGAATTTTCACAAACTGAATATACCTGTGTAATGAATCCTCAAATAGAAAAACAAATTAGCAGTATACTTCATAAACCCTGCTCTTAATACCTTTCACTTAGTATTCTACCTTTCCTCCCAAATGGAAACAGTATCCTAACATTTAATGATACCATTATTTCCTTTCTGATACATTACTGAAGTAGTTTGAAGCTTTGGATGTTGAATTTGGTTTGCTTGTGTAATGGTATTAGGGAAGAGAATCAACAGTCTTATAACTACCACAGTTCTGGATTGAGATGATACAAACTGGATTTTAATCCGATCATCTTTACTTTCTAGGCTATAGACTCTGTCTTTTAAACCAAAGACTAGGACTCTTAGCAGAATTATGGTTTTTAGAGGGGATCCTGACCTTTGATTTTTGATTCTCTTTTCTGTGAATCTTCTGAAAGCTCTACTCAACTTGTAGGCCTTCCAACCTCTTATATATTTTATACATGCTGTTTTGGGGAAAGCATTCCAAAGGCCAATCCAATTTCTAGGTTTATTCCTTCTTCTGGGTCTTGCCTACATAATTCATCACTGTTCTTTTAACTCTCTGATGCCTTCAAACAGATTGATTTTATGTTTTTCCCCCCTGGCTTTTCTATTTCTCACTGAAAGGGGATTGTTCTAAATTGCCTCTTTAGTCACCCTAGAAACAACTGTACAATCCTAGATTTCCTGTTTTTAAAAAGTTATCTTTAAGAGCTTATTTATAATGTCATTTTTATCACTGGGGTTTGTGACTTCTTTTAAGCATCCACAACTAGCATTGATTGAAGTTGTTTTGGTATCACAAGTTCCTCAAACAATACATTGTAATTCAAAATTGAGCAATTGTGTAATAGCCTCAGAATACATTTGTAGTTCCTCAAATATGAGGTAACTTCTTTTCTGAAGGATAATTTTAGCAAGAAATCTTTCTTCGTGTTTGTCATCTAGAGATATTTGATTTGAGTTAAAGTAGAAGTTTCTATTATATGACCTCTAAAAAGAAAGTTTCTTAATAGTAAAAGCAGTGATGATAGTTACTATTCAAGTTTTTAATTTGTAACATGCACTAAATGCTTGTAGAAACTTCATTAAACTGATTCAGTCTTTATAAACACTTCTGTGATATAGATACTGCTTTTATCCCCCTTTATAGATGAGTAAATTAAAACAAGGAATGGTTAAATCAAGACAAGGAAAGTAATTTAAGTAATTTGTCATGGTCATAGAGCCAGCACTGATCTTGAACTGGTGTGTCTGGGTACACTGGTACTGGTTATACATCTGTAGCATGCATTTTGTTTGGGTTGATATCTGTTCTCATTGGTTGAAAATCCTAGAAAACATAGTCTGCAGTTATATAGATTCTGATACATTGTTGGAGATTGATTCCCATCCTCCATGGAAGCTTTGTCTTGTTCATTTTACTAATCTCATGAAAACATCAACATTTCACTTGTCAATTTTTTTTCCCGTTTGGTTTCAGTTTAGAGAATTATGTAATTGGTATGTACATGTAACTAGAAGAGCCAGAACTAAAAGGCTATGCCATGATGTTCTCATGGCAGTAGAACCAAACTGAAATTTCATGAAAGTATAGGAGAATTTCTTCTGAGAAGAATATACTTTTACTTAATAATTGTTATCAAGTATTTTAGCTATAGCAACATATTCTACATGTTTGTTAGCTGATAATCCTGTTATTAAAACTTTAAATATGTTATTTCAAATTATCCTTTTTATTTTAGGAATTTATAATTTATATAATTATTATCTTTTTTGTTGTTGTTGTTGGGGTCTTACTCTGCTGCCCTGGCTAGAATGCAGTGGCATGATCATGGCTCACTGTAATCTCGACCTCCTGGGCTCAGAAGGTCCTTCTCCCTCAGCCTCCTGAATAGCTGGGACTACAGGCACATACTGCCAAGCTTGGATAATCTTTATATTTTTTTTTTGTAGAGATGGGAGGTCTTGTTATGTTATTTAGGCTGAATTTATGTAATATTAAATGTTAATTTGTAAAAGTTTTCTTAATAGTTATATAAAACCTCTTAATTGTGTGTGCAAAAGATACTAATAAAGTTCTTCCTTTGGAAACTTTTTACTAAAATACTTTCATGATCTTAAACATTTGTACAGTAAAGCAAACAATACAAATGCATCTTTCATTAAAATAATGTAACTGAATTCTAAGAAAGAAGTTAATGATTAAGAAATGGAATGAATAAATGCTTGATAAAAGCAACATTTTATGTACATCTGAGGATTTTATGTGCAGTTATAATGCTATATTTGTTAATATAGCAGTTTCATTATATATCACTTTTAGGTAGAGTTTGGACACTTGTTTGATTAACTTTGACTTGATTGTAGGTGCTTGTGCTTAAAGCATTTGATTATTTGTATATCATTTATTGGTTTACTAATGCACATACTAGAACTACTTTGGCCTAGAGTTCCCTAAAGGAATAATCACTCATATCTGGTCTTGATGTAAAAGTATCTTTCTCAGTTATAGTCTATTTTTTAATACTAAGAGACTAGACGTTTGTTTATTTTGAATTGTGCATTCAAAGGACAGGGATAATATTATAATTTTGAGTTCAATTTTGAAGATGAATATCATTAAGTACTTTTTTTCAAAGAGTACAAGTTTTATACATTTTCTGTTTGAATAATTTATTGAAATTTTTTATCGTGAATTTAAAACACACTGAGCTAATATTATTTTTTATTTCTAAGAGACCTAAAAGTTATTCCTTTGATAAAAAGTGTTTTCCAGTGATATTTATATCAAGATTTAAGTAAATATTTTGTATTATCTGTAAGCATTTAGCGATAGAAAAATACTTCATTCAATGATAATAATCTAAAACATTTTAGATAATTTTCTATATTGTTGTATTATAGTAATGCATAAAGACAACAAATTGCTTTTACTGTGATTTACTGATTTTCATCTACTTAATTTTATTCAGTTAAACTTCTTTTTAAAGATAGTTTAAATGCAATTGTAAGAAATAATTCAGAGAGATCTGGTATAACCCTTACTCAGTTTCCTCCAATGGTAATATGTTGCAAAACTACACAGCCAATATATTGACATTGATATAGTCAAGGTTCAGAACATTTTCATCACAGGGAGCCTTCATGTTGCCATTTTATAGCTAAATTCACTTTCTTCCAGTTACTTAACTTCACTCCCATCCTTAACCCCTGGCAGCCATTAATTTTTTCTCCATTTCTGTAATTTGTCATTTCAAGAATGTTATTTAAATGTAATTTTATGATATATAACCTTTTTTGTATATTATGCTTTTTTTTTTTGAGTCAGAGTCTCACTTTTTCGCCCAGGTTGGAGTACAGTGCCATGCTCACGGCCACCCCAGTGTCGATCTGCTGGGCTCCGGCGATTCTTCCGCCTTAGCCTTCCAAGTAACTGAAACTCCAGGCGTGTGCCACCAAGACTGGCTTTTTTTCAATTATTGTAGAGATGAGGTCTCACCAAGTTGCCCAGGCTGGTCTCGAACCCCTGGACTCATCTTGCCTCGGCCTTTCAAAGTGCTGGGATTGCAGGCTTGAGCCACTGCACCCAGCCAGATTATGCATTTTGTGATTATATAATATCCCTCTCTGTAGTAATTTTATTTGCTCTGAAGTTTATCTTTATCTGATTTTAATATAGCCATTTCTGATTTATATTGATTAATATTAGCATGTTATATATTTTTTCCATCCTTTTATTTTCAGCCTGTCTGTATCTTTATATTTGAAGTGAGCTTCTTATAGCAGCATATATTTGGGCTATGTGTTTTAATCTACTCTAGCAGTCTTTGTCTTTTAGTTGATATATTTATGTACATTCAATCCAATTTTTGATTTTTAAGGTTTAATTCTGCTTGTCATTTGTCTTCTGTTTGTTCTCTCTATTCTTAGCTTCTGTTTTTCTCCTGTCTTATTGTATGTTACTTGAACATTTTTTAGGATTTCATTTTTACTTATCTATAATCCATTTGAATGTATTTCTTTGTGTAGCTTTTTTAGTGGTTTTTATAGGTATTACATAATATATAGTCATAACTTATCAGTCTTCTGGTGTCCTTATGTTACACTGTGGTAAAATTTTTAACCACTTACCCCCTTTCATCTCTTTATTCTCCCACTTTATAAATATAGTTTTCTTTAGTATGACCTCTACATGCAATTAAAACCTTATCAGTATCACGACATTGGCTTTAATGATATAACATAATTTAGAAGATGCAGAGGAGAAAGGAAAGTAATTGTATTTATCGGTATTTTTCCCTATCATGTTCTTTCTTCTTGATATTTGAAGATTCTATTTTTTAATCGTATCTTTTCTGTTTAAGAGCTTCCTCTAGCCATACTTTTAGGATAGGTCTGTTGGTTTTTAGTTTTCCTTCATCTGAAAATGTCTTGAGTTTTTTTCACTTCATTCCTGAAGTGAAGACATTTTTGCTAGATGTAAGACTTCTGGGTTGGTAGTTACTCTTTTCGGCACTTAAAATGTTACTCTACTTTCTTTTAGCCTCGATTTTTGATGAGAAATTTTCTGTCATTTGAGTTATTTTTGTCTTAAGGGAAAGTGCCACTTCCCTTATTCTACCTTCAAGATTTTTGTCTTTGTCTTTAGTTTTCAGAGGTTTGACTATGATGTGTGCTGATATGGATTTCTTTGGGTTTATCCTGTTTTGGGTTTGTTCAGCCTCCTTAATTTGTAATTTTATGTCTTTTGCCAAATTTAGGAAGTTTGCAGCCATTATTTCTTTGAGTTCTTTTCAGCCCTTCCCTTTTTTTTCTTTCCTTCCAGGATTCAGATGAAATGAATGCTTAATCTTTTATTGTAGTTCCTCAGGTCCCTGACACTCTGTTGTTTAATTTTTTTTTTTGTAGGTTTTCATGTCTACTTCTTTAAAAAAAAATTTTTTTTTAAAGATGTGTGATAAAATTCAGGATGCTTTAAGATTTTCATTTATTTTTTACCCCTAGTTTATTTTCTCTTTGTTCAGATTGAATAAATTTTGTGGTTCTGTGTTCCAGTTTACTGATTGTTTCCTCAGTTGGTCCCCTCCTTTCTGTTTTTGATCCCCTCATTACATTTTTAGTTTTTTAAAAATATATATATATTTAATAAGAAATGAGGTCTTGCTGTATTGTCCAGGCTGCTCTTGAGCTTTTGGGCTCAAACAATTCTCTCAGCCTCCCAAAGTTCTGGGATTACAGGTGTGAACCACCACGTCTGGCCAAGATTTTAGTTTTAGTTCTTGTATTTTTCATCTATAACATTTTTATTTGGTCTTTATTTGTATCTTCTTTTTCTTTGTTTAGACTTTCTAATTCTTTGCTAAGACTTTCTATTTTTTTAAATTCTTTAATTTGTTACCAGTTGTTCACTGATGCATTTTTGTAATGACTGTTTTGAAATCCTTATTATATCATTTCAGTATCTCCTGTTATTTTGGTGTTGGCATCTGCTAATCATCTTTTTTTTAAATCAAGTTTGAGATATTCCTGTCTCTTGGAGTGATGAGTAATTTTTAAAAATAGAAACATGGCATGTGGAATACTTTGAGACTGGATCTTATTTAAACCTTCTGTTTAGCTGGCTTTGTTTGACACCACTCCAGCAGGGAAAGGTGGTAGTGGGAGGGAGAGGTGGCATCCCATTACTGCCCGGTCATGGTAGAAGTCCAGACTCCCACTCAGAGGCCTCTACTGACTCCTTGGAGGGATGGTGCTTGTTGTTCTCACAGGTGAGTATGGGATTTCTGGCTCTCCACCAATTTTTTCCTAATAGCTCTCTGACTGGGAGAAATATAAATGTCTCATTACTGTTCCATATGTGTCCCTCCATGGTGTGATGGTGCTGGCTTTGGTTACTACTAGGTGTGGTGCTGCAAGTCCTGACAGTCCACTGGGCATCGTCTGAACATTTTCACTTTGGGGAGGAAGAAGATCACCTTGCCACTAACAGGTGGGCTTGGAAATTCAAACATCCCGCTTGGTCCCCACTGACACTGTGAGGGTGCCTTCTTACCTCTCAGTGGAGATTAAAGTCTCAGTTCCACCTCAGCCTTTGGTGAAACCATCCACTGGAGTGATTGGGTTAACCATCTCAGCCTTTGCTGGTGGGTTAGCCATCTCAACCTTTGCTGGTGGAGTAAGGCCGTATTTTTTCAATCTGGTGTTGGCTGCACTTGAGCAGTTATTTCGAAAAGTTTTGTCTTGCTTTACTGCCCCTTTCTTGGTCCTTTGGCTAGAGTGAGCAGATTTTGGGGTTTTTTTGTTTGCACTTGTTGCCAGCTCCTCCGGTACCCAATTTTGGATATATGAAGTAGAAAGAAAACCCAGGGAACTCACTGTTGTGTCATTCTTTGGGTCTTGCGGTCCCTGTCTAGTCTTCCTTTTCTTTGCCTTTTATAGTCTTCTGTTTGTTTTATATATAATGTTCTGTATTTCTCGTTGGACATTTTGAGAGAAATGGGGGAAAAGGACATCTATTCCATCTTCCTGGAAGCAGAAAGTGTGTTTCAGATACTTGGCAATAGAAGTTAACTCTAAGTCAGGCTTGGTGGCTCAGCCTGTAATCCCGCGCCTTTGGGAGGCTGAGGTGAGTTGATTGCCTGAGCCCACAGGTTCGAGACCCGGCTGGGCAGCGAGACCTCATCTCTACAATAAATAAAAAAATCAACCAGGCGTGGTAGTGCATACTTGTAATTCCGCCTACTTGGAAGGCTGAGGCAGAAGGATCGCCGGAGCCCAGCAGGCGAGGCTGCGGTGGCCGGGAGTGGCTACTGCACTCCAGTCTGGGTGACAGAGTGAGACTCCAACTCTTAAAAAAAAAAAAAAGAAGTTAACTCTAAAGAGTAGTTGAACTAGATATATGTGAATAGTACTCTGTGTCCTTTTTGTTTCTTTATTTTGGAGACTAAATGTCTATAGGCATATTTTATTGGCAGAGATAAAGAATTCAAAACAAAAACGAGAATCAACTTTTGTGGTATTCATTAATCTCAAACTGAGACTTCTTTTGACAACTCAGGAACCTACTTAACCACTAGTCTTTACTTGTCAAGCTTTGTTATGATTTCTTTTTATTATTCAGACCGTGTTCCTCCTTTTTCTGACTTGTTAATCTAGTTACTCAGTGACTGATAATTTATGGAGATAGTTTTCAGATTTTTGGTAGTCTCATATTGTAGGCCTTATTAGAATCTAATTTCAAGTGTTATCTTTGAAAAACTGTAGTTTTACTGTGGAGATTGAATAGTCAAAGATTTGCTATGTGATATAGTAGAAGCATCATCTATAGCACTTTTACTGTGTTATAAAATATGAGAAAAATCAAGACCTTTATTCTGTATAGGTTGTATAATATTTTAAAATTGCCCCAACAGAATGTTCTACAGTGAAATGTTGTTGTAGATGTTCACAAGAAACTTTTCTCTGACTATAATATTTGGACTTTTCAAGGTCTGAACTAATCTTCAGCTTGGATTTCTGTCATTGTAGGATGATGTTCTGGAAGACAATGAAAAGAATTTCTATGAATCTGATGAGGAACAGAAGGAAAAGACTGACAAAAGGAAGAAGCCATATATTATGGATCCAGACCATAGACTCTTAATTAGAAATACCAAGCCTTTGCTTCAGAGCAGAAATGCAGCGGTATGTTAAAAATCTTATCTGAAATAATTCATCAATGTTTTTAAAAACAGTCGTAAAAAGGATATACATATTGTGAGTTTGAGTGTGCCAGAGGAGGATTTGTTTGTTGACACACCAAATGTGACAGATAGTTGGAAATATATTGTGAAATGTAAGCTATAGATTTAGAGACCTAATTTCTGGGAGGTCATATCTAATTATATTTCGGCCCTCAATGTTTCTATGCAAAACTGGGTTTTGATGAAAATACCTACTTGGTAGTAGCTGGCCTAATGAACTTCATTTACATTTTTGTGGTTTTGTTAGTTGACTTTTCCTGACATGAACTCAAGTTGTTTTTAAATTGACTGGAATATATATATATTCCAATATATATAGGTTGTATAATATAATATATATACAACTTATATAGAATAAAGTTCTTGCTTTTTCTCATATTTATGTGGAATATATGTATTTTTCAGTTGCTTGGAAGTATATAGTTATATATGGTATATACTTAATTATATGGTAGTTCTATATACATTATATATATAAAATTATGTACAATAGTCCTTTATATATTATATATTAGTTCTTATACAAGGACTATGCATATTTCTCAGTTACTCCATTATGACTTAGAGTACTTGATCTGGTGTCAGTCCTTCCTGTTTATATCTGTCTGATAGAATTTTCTTTTCTTTCTTTTTCTTTTTTTTTAATTGGAGTCTCACTGTGTCACCCAGGCTGGAGTGCAGTGGTACGCTCACAGCCACCCCGGCATCAACCTGCTGGGCTCTGGTGATCCTTCCACCTCAACTTTCCAAGTAGCCAGAACTATAGGCACGTGTTATGGCGCCTGACTGGTTTTTAATTTATTGTAGAGACGAGGTCTCGTCAAGTTGCCCGAGCTGGTCTTGAACCCCTGGGCTCAGGCCATCCACTCGACTTGGCCTCCCAAAGTGCTGGGATTACAGGCTGAGCCACCAAGCCCGGCCAACCCTTTATATTTTTGAGGAATACATGTACACAGTAGAAAATTAGAAAATACAAACTATCAAAACTTAAAAGAAAATGAAAGCATTACATTCTCATTACTCAGAAATTAGTTATAGGTGCATTTTCTTCCAGATATTTTTTGTTTGCATGAATATATATATATTAATGTGTACCTATACATATATTTTTAACCAAGATAAAAATGATACTGTGCATAGTATTTTTAATTTACTTTTTTTCCCCTAGTCATTCCTATCTATTTTTCTGTCTCATTAAAATGTTATCTCATTTAATAACAGCTGATCTTAAATTATCATTTTTGGATGGTTTACCCAAATCATTATCTAATGCATTGCATCTGGTTGTGTTACATTTTTAAGCCTCTCGAGTCTTGCTGACTATCCTTCTGAGTTTGTCTGGTTGCTTCTTTTATCTTGTTGTTTAATGTATTCTTTTATACCCCGTATTTCCTGATAACTGGGAGTTAATATCTAAAGGCTTGATGGATTTAAAAGTTAGACACTTTCTTCAAATTTTTTAAAATTAAAAAGTGTTCTTGGCCAGGCTCAGTGGCTCAACCTGTAATCCCAGCACTTTGGGAGACCGAAGTAAGTGGATTGTTTGAGTCCGTGGGTTCAAGACAGCCTGGGCAACTTGGCGAGACCTTGTCTCTACAATAAATCAAAAATTAGCCGGCCATGGTAGCGTGTGCCTGTAGTTCCGGCCACTTGGAAGGCTGAGGCAGAAGAATCACCAAAGTCCAGCAGGTCGACTCTGGGGTGGCCGTGAGTGTGCCATTGCATTCCAGCCTGGGTGACAGAGTGAGACTCCAACTAAAAAAAAAAAAATAATTTATTTTAATTGTTCTCTTTAACTAGTAAAAACTTGAATATGAGGAATTTTACTTGAATTACTTTATGTTTTCTGATTTTTGAGAACTTAGAGCTTACAACTTGGTATATCTTAGTAATCAACAGTCTTTGTCCTGTACCTAACAGTATAGTTTCAAAACATTAACCAAGCCCAGTCTTAACAAAAATATTATTTAACAAAAATCTTATTTCACTGATGTTGTAAACTATACGTACGTTTTAGTGTGCCCCAGCATAGCCAGATGATAGGCACCTGTAATTTGCAATCTAAAACTTTACTTTATAAGTGACTCACTATTAATAAAACTTTTTCTTATAAATTGGTTTTTTAGTTCAAATACTTACTAGTCAAAAATGTTCTCAAATGGTGAAACAAATTGAGGTAGTTTGTATTTTTTGTCCTAGGAATTTTGGGTTCTCTGCTTATTTGGTGGTGTACCAAATAGAGGCAGCTTACTTTTTGTCCTAGTATTTTTGGCACCCTATTTTTGATACTGCTAAATATGAGTAAAGACTAACTTCTGAAGAATTGTGAATAGATTTTTTTTTTTAAACTTTATGCTAAAATTTATGGAGAGACGTTGAGAATTTCTTTCAGGAAACGTAATAAGCCATTGCAGTGTAGATTGAATTGGAGATAGATACCGAAAGCAGAATGTTAGGAGGCTATTCTAAAGTTTTAAAAGGTGATGGTGGCATTAATGTTTAAGAATAGAAAAGTGTTGATAGGAGTTACTTTATTATAAACATGCATAATGTAACTGTAGAAGGCCTATGGGGTTGAATATATTTAGTCAACTGTTGGATTTGTAAATACTAAGAAAAGATCATTTAGTCCTTTTGGATTTTGGAGTACCTGACTAATAATATATTGGAACAGTTGACATACCAAACTAGAATTTTAAAAACATTGACATCTATAGAAAGTAATTTACTTTCTTGCCAGTAGGATTAGATTTATTATTTGTAATGGAAAATGATTTACATACTAATATTTGTTAGCCAGGTATATACCTTAATTTTTAAAAAAAATGATTATGGCTTTTTAATTTAGGAGAGTTTATTCCATAACTGAAATATGTTTGTAGATCACAAGTGAAATGAGATGGTCTTGCATTTAAAATTCTCAATGTCTGAAAGCTTTTTCATCTTGTAAAAAAGTGTAACAAATATCAAACAACAGTGTAAACAACCTTGTAAACTGTGTTTTTTAAAATATAGGTTTTTAAAAAAAAGTTTCAGAAGGAACTCTTTTTACCTTAAGCACTCTTATCTGCTGTCTGCTTAGGCATATATAAGACTTCTGCCATATATGTTCAAATTCTATAGACCAACAGAAATAAAGTAGTATTAGTATGTCTTTTAAGCCAAAGACAAGTTTATATAACTTCTTAGCTATATCTCTACAACAGTCACTTAGAATCTAAGGGTAGAAGCACCTAGGGGAAACAATACTCTTATGTTATAAGAGAAAGAAATTCTAATCATCCATATAATGACTTTGAACTAAAAGCTATTTTTAAAGTTCTGTACTTTAAAAAACAAGATCACTTCAGATGCTATTGCTTTAGATGTATTATTTTAATGGAGTTTCTTTAATTATAATTTAAATATACTGATTTTTCCTTATTTGTCCTACTTGTTACTGTTATCCTGCAGTGTCTGGCTTCATTTTAGAAAGGTGTGCTTGCAATTTTTTTTTTTTTTTTTTGAGTTGGAGTCTTACTCTGTCACCCTGACTGGAGTGCAGTGGCATTCTCCTGGTGATCATTCCCCCTCTGCCTTCCAAGTGGCTGGAACCACAGTCATGTGCCGCAATGTCCAGCTGGTTTTTTGATTTTTTGTAGAGATGAGGTCTCACCATGTTGCTTAGGCTTATCTCAAACCCCTGAGCTCAGGTAATCCTCTCGCCTCCACCTCCCAGACTGCTGGGATTATAGACATGAGCCACTGCTTGTGGCTGTGCTTACAATTCTTAAAAAGTTCCCAGTCTTAGAGAGCAGTAGCAGTACTAGGAGGCATGTGGAATTTAGGTTTCTTGTTGAGCTTTGCCATGTTCTGACTGTTAGCACTTTGAACAGTGTTTCCTAGCATTGTCATAGAAATTGCCACAGACTGAATGAATTAAAACAACAGAAATTTATTCTGTCATATCTCAGGAAGTCAGAAGTTTGAAATCAAGTTATAAATAGGATTGGTTTCTTCTGAAAGCTCTGGGAGAGAAACAGTCTCTTTCCTAGCTTATGGCCGTTGATTATAGTCTTTGCATTTCTTGACTCTTTGTCTTTATATGGACTTCTTCACTGTGTCTTTTTCTGTCTCTTATAAGGATACTTTCATTGGATTTAGGGATCATTCTAATCAAACATGATCTTATTGCTTTCCTTATCTTAATAATTTCTACAAAGACCTTTTACAAATAAGATTACATTCTGGGTATAGAAGAGGAAACTTGTGGGGAGGAATTTTTTCAGTTCACTACAAAGAGTAACATATTTCATTTTACTTCACAGGAGTTTTGTAGACATTAAGAAAATAATGTGTACGAATGTAATTTTGAAACTATAGAGTATTCCAGTGTTTATGATTCCTATTATTTTCGTGCTTTATCTTTTAGGTGGTGATGGCAGTTGCTCAGCTGTATTGGCACATATCACCAAAATCTGAAGCTGGCATAATTTCTAAATCACTAGTGCGTTTACTTCGTAGCAATAGGTAGGTCATAATTTTATATAATTTCTCTTCTGTATTCCTTCAAAAGTAAGGTTTGAGCAAATATAATCTGTCTTTCAGGCACTTAATACATATCTCTGACTATATTTTATCTGTAAGACTTTATACTTAGTGGGGATTATTATAAAAGCCTTTATAAATTTGTCTCAGACTTAATGATAAATATTGAAATTTTTTTAACCCCAAGTCCAAAGAGATTAAAAATATTTTGTGACATAATACTAGACTGTCACTAGTTACCTTGTATTAGTGTTTGATTTTTCTAGGTAGGGCAATAATGATGGGTGGGAGTTTTAGTAAATCTGGAATTGCTGGAAAACTACACAGAAGTGTGCTATCAGATTGACTTATCAATGTATTATATGTGATTTTTATATAGAGCAGTATATATACTAATTCATGTAGTTTATGACAGAATTAGTGCTTCCTATAAAGTTGGGATTGTTAATTACTATAGTTGGCTCTATTTTAAAAGGTGAGCTATATTTTTAATAACTACTCATTTTCAAGAATTGCAAAATCTTTTCGTTTCTAAAAGAGAGAGAGCATATCACCTCCTTTAATTTTGCCTTATAATTCAGTGGTTTAGGCCAATAATTCAAAATACTTTTATTGAGTTTCTGTGACATATGAGAGTCATCATTTCAAGCTTAAGATATTTTGTGTTTGTTTTGTTTTCTGTGTTTAAGGATACTTTTGTTTCCACTATTTGGCATACCTTGGATATTTTGCAATAATTAGTTGTTTTAAAGTCAATTTTTTTTTTTCGCTGAGTGCTTACTTCTACTAACTGGATTGGGAAGGAAAAAAAAGGTATATACTTATTTTTGCCCGTCACTAGACCTGAGTCCACAATTTTAGCCCTTGATTGGCTTTTGTCATTCTTTAGTAATAAGTGCGATGCCATTTCCTTTGTATTCTGGTTCTATCTTTATACCTAGCCATTCTTTTCCCTTTTGTCAGTTCAGCAATTTTTCTTTTCTAAGGCTAGTTCAAAGGATAGCAGAAAGATCTAGGATGAGTCTTTCTCATGAAGCTTTTTGCCAGATTCAGTTCATTAGATATTTGGACTTAAAAATAACATGACTGCTTTTTAAATCTAGTCTTCACTCTGGACAAGATTGAGTGACAGAATGAGGTTCCCATTCAGAGTTTATATTAACACTATGGTGATGTTTACCTCATTAACCCTACGAATACCTTCCTTGCATATGTTCATAGCAGTTACAGACTTGACTTCATATTTTAGGAGTTATTATAAATTATTATAAAATTGGTTTTAACTCTTTCTCATGACAAATGACATCTAATTCATTAGTATTTTATAGGAAAAGTGCATTTGTAAAAAGGCACACATATCTAAGATTTACTAAAAACTTTTTAATACTACATTTAAATATTAGTCTCACCATGAAACTTATTGCTGATTCTTTTTCATTATTTTACTGCTTAATCAAAGATGTTTCATTAGAAAATATACTCAGTGAAAATTCTCTTTTAATTTCTAGGGAGGTGCAGTATATTGTCCTACAAAATATAGCAACTATGTCAATTCAAAGAAAGGTATGTACATTTTAAAAATTTTATCTTATTTTAAAGTTGTGGAGTACAAGTCAAGATTGCATGAATAAGTGGTTTAGGTAAAGGTGAAGTTGTGAGCCAACCATTGGTCTTCGCTTCGCCTGGATTAGGTTCAGTTGCCCATACTAACGTCATGTGCTCCTCCTCCCCTGGCAGTGTTCCACTACTGCCAATCCATATTTTTGTTGTATTATGGTAGGTATTCAAGGTCCATTTATGAGTGAGAACTTGTGGTACTCAGTTCTTTGTTCCTCTGATAGATCACGAGTGTGGTAGACTCCAAATCTGTCCAAGTTGCTATGCAGTCCATAATTTTGTCCTTCTATCTGGCTGCATAGTATTTCATCGTGCATATGTACCTTTTTTTTGCCTAGTTCACTTTCTGTGGGCAACGTAGTTGGTTCAATGTTTTTGCTATTGTGAATAGTGGTACAATAAACATGCGTGTGCAGGTATCTTTTTTTGTAGAATGATCTGAGTTCCTCCAGGTATATTCCCAGAAGGGGGATTGCTAGGTCATATGGAAGGTCAATTTCTAGTTCTTGTAGAGATCACCACACTGTTTTCCAAAGAGGCTGGATTAGTTTGTGTTCCCACCAACAGTGTAGAAGCACTCCTTTTTTTCCGCATCTTGCTAGCATATGTTGTTTTTTGTTTTATTACTGATGGCCATTCTTACTTGGATTAGGTGGTATCTCAGTGTGGTTTTGATTTGCATTTCTCTGATGATAAATGAGGTTGAGCACTTTTTCATGTGTCTGTTGGCTGCCTATATATCTTCGTTTGAGAAGTGTCTACTCATTTCTTTTGCCTACTTTTTAATGGGGCTGTTTGTTTTTTTTCGTTTGGCACATTTGAGTTCCTCATAGGTCCTGGATGTTAGGCCTTTGTCAGATATACAGTTGTCAGATATCTTTTCCCATTTTGTGGATTGTCTCCCCACTCTCTTGATGGTTTCTTTTGCTTTGCAGAAGCCTTTCAGTTTGATGAGATCCCACTTGTCTATCTTATCTCTTATGGCAGGGAAATCTGGCATTATGATCAGGATTTCATTGCCTATTCCAGTTTCCACAAGGGTGTCTCCTCCATTTTCTAAGATTCTTATAGATTGAGGTTTTACGTTTAGATCTTTGATCGATTTGAAGTTGATTTTTGTGTATGGTAATAGGCAGGAGTCCTGTTTCATTATACTGCATGTGATCAGCCAGTTTTCCCCAGCACCATTTACTAAATAGGTTCTCCTCTCCCCAGTGGTTGTTGGTGGAGACTTTGTTGAAGATGAGTAGGTTGAGAAGTTGAGGTATTGCTTCCCAAATCTCTATTCTGTTCCATTTGTCTGTATGCCTATTCCTGGCTATTTTTATTATTGTAGCCTTATAATAAAGTTTAAAGTCTGAGAATGTGATATCTACAGCTTTCTTTCTTTTGCTGAGGATTGTTTTGGCTATTTGTGATCGTTTTTGTTTCCATATGAATTTCTGTGTTGTTTCCAGCTCTGAGAAGAATGATGATGGTAATTTAGTCGGTATTGCATTGAATTTGTAGCTTGCCTTTGGTACGATGGACATCTTAACAATGTTGATTGTTCCAATTTTTTTTGTTTGAGTTGGAGTCTCACCATTGCCCAGGCTGGAGTGCAGTGGCACGCTCATGGCCACCCCAGCATTGACTTGCTGGGGTCCGGTGATCCTTCCATCTCAGCCTTCCAAGTAGCCAGAACTACAGGCGCGCTCTGCCTTGCCCTGCTTATTTTTTTTTTTTTAATGTAGAGATGAGAGATGAGGTCTCGCCAAGTTGGCCAGGCTGGTCTTGAACCCTCAGGCTCAGGCAATCTACTTGCCTTGGCCTCCCAAAGTGCTGGGATTACAGGTTTGTTCCAATCTTTGAGCATGCCGTATTTTTTCATTTGTTTGTGTCATCTTGGATTTCTTTGAGTGGTGTTTTGTAGTTTTTTTTGTAAAGGACTTTCCCTTCTCTGATTAGGAAGATGCCAAGGTATTTCTTTTTTGTGTGTGGCTGTTGTGAATGGGATTATACTTTTTACTTAGTTCTCTGCCTGTTTGCTGTTGGCATATAAAAATGTGACTGTCTTTTGCATGTTGATTTTATACCCTAAGACTATGTCAAAGTCCTTTATCAGTGCAAGGAGGTTTTGACAGATTCCTTTGGATTTTCCAGGTGTAGTATCATATTGTCTGCAAAGAGCGATAGCTTAATTTCCTCTTTTCCTATTTGGATACCCCTGACTTCCTTCTCTTATCTGATTGCTATAGATAGGACTTCCAACACCATGTTGAACAAGGGGGTTAGGATGAGCAGTCTTGTCTTGTTTCAGTTTTCAGGGTCAGTGCTTCCAGTTTCTGTCGATTTAGTAGTATGTTGGCTATGGGTTTATTGTAGATGACTTTTATTATCTTGAGGGATGTTCCCTCTATTCCTAGGTGTTCAAAGGTTTTTATCAAGAATGGATGCTGAATTTTGCCGAAAGCCTTTTCTGTGTCTAATGATATGATCATGTGGTTCTTGTTTTTACATGTGTTGATGTATTTAATTACATTTGTGGTCTTGCAGATGTTAAAGCAGCCCTGTATCCTGGTGATGAAGCCTACTTGGTTATGGTAGATAATTTTGAGATGTGTTGTTGGATCCAATTTGCTAGAATCTTGTTGAGAATTTTTGCATCTATATTCATCAGAGATATTGGCCTGTAGTTCTCTTTCCTTGTTAGGTCTTTGACCGGTTTTGGTATTAGTTTGCTGTTAGCTTCATAAAATGTTTTGAGGAGAGTTCTGTCTTTCTTGATTGCCTGGAATACTTTCAGTAGGATTGGTATCAGCTTCTCCCTGTATGTTTTGTAAAATTCTGTTGGAAAGCCGTCTGGTCCAGGGCTTTTTTTTTGGTATTTTTCTTATGACAGAGTCAATTTCCCAGGTTGTTATTGGTCTATTTAGGGTCTCTATTTCTTATTTCACCCTTGAGAGGTTGTGTAATGTCTGAAAGTCTTCTATCTCTTTTAGATTTTTAAACTTTGTTTCCATATAGGTGTGCATAGTAGTCTCTGATAATCTTTTGTATTTCTCTGGGGTCGGTTGTGAATTGATCTTTTGTGTTTCTGATTTTTTTTATTTGGAATTTTGGTTTTTTTTACTTGGTCAGTCTGGCTAGGGGTCCATCAATCTTGTTTATCCCTTCAAAGAACCAGATTATTTTTTATTAATTTTTTTTTTTTTTATGACACTTTTGCCTTCTACATCCTGTATTTGGGTTTTTTACTTTAGTGATCTGGATTCTTCTGCTCAAGTTAGGGTTTTGATGGTCTTGCCTTTTCGGCTCCCTTAGGTGTTTTATTAGATTGTTGATCTCTCTATTTTCTTGATGTGTGTTTGTAGAGAAATAAATTCCCCTCTTTGTACTCCTTTCATGGCAACCCAGAGGTTTTGATAAGATGTGTCTTTGTTTTCAGTTGTTTCCAATAATCTTCTAATTTCTGTGTTTACCCAGAAGTTGTTCAGCATTGTAGTGTTTAGTGTCCATGTTTTTGTGTGTTTTGGGGTGGGATTTTGTTGGTGGTGATATTTATTTTTATTCCACTGTGGTCTGAGAAGGTGTACTGCACAGTAGTATTAAGATCTTATGGAATTTGTTTATTCTCAATTTATGACTGAGGATGTAGTCGATCTTGGAGTATGTTCCATGTGATGATGCGTAGAATATATGTTCTGTGGTTGTTGGGTGGAGTGTTCTGTAGTTATCATTTAAGTCCATGTGGTCAAGCATCAAGTTGAGGTTCTGGATCTCCTTGTTGATTTTTTTGCCTTGATGATTTATCTAGAGTTGTTTGTGGGATATTTAAGTTCCCAGTTATGATAGTGTTAGAGTCAATATTCTTTTATACTTTACTTAGTAGTCACTTTATAAATCCAGGTTCTTCTTCTTGAAGGTTGTTTTTATGTGTATTAAAATTGCAGCTTTACCTTTTTTTTGTTTTCCATTTATCTGAAAGTTTGTTTTCTATCCTTTAACTTTGAGTCTGTGGGCGTCCTTTGTAGTGAAATGTGTTTCCCGGAGGCAGCATATTGTTGATTGTGTTTTGTTGTTTTTAAAAAAAATCTAGTTTGCCGTTCTGTGTTTTTTCAGTGGTGCATTTAATCCATTGATGTTCAGGCTGATTATTGAAATGTGAGGGTTTATTTCTGTCATGAGATCTTATCAGGCTGCTTTGTTTTAACTTTTGGGTTTATATATGTATGTGTTTTCAATTTTGTAGTCACGACTGTTGTGTTGATTCTGTGGTTTCCTACATTCATGGGAAGTGCTTGATTGTTCCTTCTTTTTTCTTTTGTGCATAATACCTTCTTGAGCATCTTCTGAAGAGCTGGTCTGGAAATAGCATAATCTTTTAGGTATTGGAGATCTGGGAAAGACTTTAATTCTCCAACACTGATGAAGCTGAGCTTGGCTGGGTAGGAAATTCTTGGTTGAAATTGTTTATCTTTGAGGACTTTGAAAACTGGACTCCAGTTCTTCTAACTTGTAGTGTTTGTGGTGATGTCTGCTGCTATTTGATCTTTCCCAGTAGGTAGTCTGACCTTTTTCTCTTGCTGTCTTTAGGATTTTTTTCTTTTATTCCTACTTTGTGTAGGTGAATTACTGTTTCTAGGACTTGGTCCTCTCATTTGGTGTCTTTTAGGGGCTCTCTGTATCTCTTGTGTTTGAATGGTCGCATCTCTGGTGAGACAGGGAAAGTTTTCTTGGATAATCTCCTGGAATTTTTGTTCCAAGGGGTTCTCCGTTTCCCTTTCTTCTTCTGGGATACTGATCAGACTTACGCTCGGCCTCTTGATATAACTGCACATCTCTTGGAGGCTCTGTTCTTTCTTTCTTTGTTTTCTTTCTATATTCTTATTAGATCGGGTTAATTCCATGTTTTAGTCTTCAAACTCTGAGGTTCTTTCTTCTACTTGGTTGATTCTGCTTTCCATGCTTGTCATCTTGTTATTTATTTTCTTGATGAAGTTTTTAATGCCCAAAGTCTCTGTTTATAAGTTCTTTCAGTGTTGCCTCTTGTCTTTCTTGAGTCTTAGTCACTCTTTTCTTCCTTTTCCTTCCTGTTGTATTCTGGGGCCAGTTATTAGTGATTTCCATTGTTTGGACTCTGAGGTCTGATTTTTCCAGAATTGTCTGTTTGGTACCTGTGTTCTCCTGTTGATTTTTCTTCATTTGTGACAGATTTCTCTCTTTTTTAAAAATTCTGTTATTCAGTGGTAGTGGGCAGGCTTTCGTTTTTGCTGTTTTCTCATCCCTCTATTCTGCCCTGATAAGAGCCTTCAAATTTGTTCTGTTTTGAAACAGGGAAAGGGGTGGGAAACTTTGCTGTTTCTTGCAGTTTTGAGTTGAGTAAGGTGGAGGGTGTGGAGTTAGGATTCAAAGTCTACTTGCAAGTTACGGTGTTCACTTACTGATGTGTGGGCCTCCTGATACCCACTCCCCACCACCATTCTATATGATGATACAGTGGGTATGTGTGTGTCCCCCCTGAGCCCAAGATAAAGTAACAGTAATAAGGAGAACAGAAAAGCAGAATGAACTAGAATGGACAGAAATAATAAAAAATAAAACACAGAAAAACAAAAGCAAAAACAAGAAATAAAAAGACAAAAAGAAAATGAAAAAACTAAATCCACAGAAAATACAAAAAAGCACAAGCAACAGGAAAACATACACACACACACACACACACACACACATACCCCCCAAAAAGGAAAGAGGAAGAAGCAAAAAAAAAAAAGGGGGGGGGAGGAATGCAGATTGAACCCTCAAGTACACATTCACACACACTAAACCAAAGAACAAAACAAAAAGAAAAGGGGGGCAGTGAATGCAAATTGAACCCTCATACACACATGTAGACACACACACTTATCCAAAACAAAAGAAGAATAAAAAAAGAATTTCTGTGTACTATCCACCCTCTTGTGGCAGGTTCTATAATTATTTTCTCTTAGCTGCTCATAGGTAAGCTCTGTCTTTTGTTGGGATGCAGGCTTGTTCACAGTCTCCCCAGTGTGCAACCCGGAGTGGGGGAAATAGCGGGGGTGGGTGTGGTAACATTCCTCCCTTCTCTCTCCCCTAAGGACAGGGGGATCCCCTCCAGTGGAGAGGTGTGGGATTGTTTTCTCCCTAGGTACTGGCGGGGTGTACCCTAGTCAGGCTTATCCCAGAGTAGAGTTCTTCAAGTGTGACTGCCATCCATGCTTCACCTGGGTTTGTCCTTCTAAGTCGTGTCCCAGCTGTGTGGGTCTGATGTTTAGAGGATTGTTGGGGAGGAGAGGCTTGGGTGAGCCTAGGACTCACCACTGATTTCTTGGGGGGGGTGTCTTCCCTGTCCTTTTCTGGTCACACCCTTTATCCCACGCTGGATCAGGGTAGGGGAGTGGGGCACCCGAGACTCCACACTTAATTCTATTCCTCTGAAGTTTGTGCTTTCAGGATATTCCCTCTGGGTTATGATCAACCCCTGAGTAGTTAACCTGATGGTCACAGAGAGAGTAGGTCTTTTGCTCCATAGTGAGCAAGCTGGAGCACTTCCCTGCCCAGGGTTCAAGATAGTGGTGGGGTGCCTGTTTCGTCTTCTCCAGTGGTACTCTGCCTCTGGGTCCCTCCCTGCACTCCCTTCACAGCCCTCACTGCCAGTGTCCAGCCTGGCGCTGTGGTGGTTGGGCAGTCTGGCAACTGCTGTTGCTCCTGGCAGTTTCTTTCCGGGAAAAGGTTTGTTGTTTGCAGAAAATGGTGCTCAGCTTCTGCATCCTGGGAAGTGC
This sequence comes from Carlito syrichta, assembly GCF_000164805.1. Classification (NCBI taxonomy): domain Eukaryota; kingdom Metazoa; phylum Chordata; class Mammalia; order Primates; family Tarsiidae; genus Carlito; species Carlito syrichta. The sequence goes on along the minus strand of NW_007077839.1, from coordinate 371,616 downwards.
TAGAGTTCAAGCATAGCGCTGCTAACACCAGCCACTTCTCCAGTAGAGCTCTGACCGTTTGCTCCTGAGTACTCACTCCCTCAGCCACTCACATGCCCATTTACAAACAGACACACATGAAAATTTGTCTATACACTCACTCACTCACACTGTGACTCACACAGTCCTGCTGGTTCTGCTATCTCTTTTTTCTCCCCACGGTATGTACATTTTAAATGCACAATTTAAGGGATACATGAGTACCTTAAAACCATAAATGTACTTTTTTTTTTTTATGTGATCTAGGGCATGTTTGAACCATATCTGAAGAGTTTCTATGTTAGATCAACTGATCCAACTATGATCAAGACACTGAAGGTATGAATACTTTCAATTTTCAGATACTCTTTTTTTTTTTTGAGTTGGAGTCTCGCTCTGTCACCCAGACTGGAGTGCAGTGGCCGCTCCCGGCCACCGCAGCCTTGACCTGCTGGGCTCCGGCGATCCTTCTGCCTTAGCCTTCCAAGTAGCTGGAATTACAGGCATGCGCTACCACGCCCGGCTGATTTTTTGATTTATTGTAGAGATGAGGTCTTGCTGTCCAGGCGGGTCTCGAACCCGCGGGCTCAGGCAATCCACTCACCTCAGCCTCCCAAAGGCACGGGATTACAGGCTGAGCCACCGAGCCTGGCTATTTTCAGATACTCTTAATGTGTACTTTGAAGAGATATTATTATAGCTTCTAAAGCATCTGCAAAACGGAGTCCTGCTTTTGTAAAAACATAGATCCATTTAAGGATTTTCCTTTATTCTTTTAAATCTATATTATTACATATGGTTGCTGTGCTATGTTCTGATAATGTAAAGTTAAGACATACTATCCATGCCTTGAAATACACTCAGCAAACTGAAGGAGACCAGTATGTAAATAGGTAATTTTAGTACTGTGTGCTTTAAGTGATATAGAGATTTGAATTGGGTATTGTGAAGTGAAAAACAGAAAGGTGAAGCTACTTATCTGAGAGGTTTGGAAAAGATGATGATTGGGTGGATCTTAAAAGAATAAAATTGCAAATTCTTTGTTGTTGGTAGGTTCATTGGGAGGTTGAAGGGTTGGGAGTAGGTGAAAGCATAGTTTTTGCTAACACAACAGATTGTGAAAGAGTATTGTTTTCAGAGAAAGATAACTATGGTGTAGAGTGCAGTTAATAATGTAAGGCTATAATGATTAAAACAGCATGATATTTAGACAGAAAAGTCAGTGGAGTAGAATATAAAGCCTAGAAACACACCCATACATGCAAAACTTCACTGTGTAATAGAAGGGACATTACAAACCAATGGGGAAAGGATGGACTATTAAGTAAGTATTGGAATGATGTATTATTTACACAGAAAATTAGTTTGATCATAAGAAATCTATGTTACATCAAACTAAAAGATTATTTTACCAAAAAAACTGATTTGTAATCATCAAAAGTGCCAATGTCATGAAAATCAAGAGAAAGACTGAGAAGCTGTTTCATATTGAAGGAGACAACTGAATACAATATGTAGTATTGAACTGGGTCCTTTTATTATACATTATTGAGACAGTCATCGAACCTTAAATGTGTACTGATGATTGCACGGAAGTAACGTATCAGTGTTCATTTCCTGATTTTCTTGATTGTATTGTGGTCTGTAGAACATGTCCGTGTTTATAGAAAATACATATACAAGTATTGGAGGTTTTGTGGCATCAGATTGGCAACTGTAGTCTCCAATGGTTCAGAGACAACAGTTCTTTGTACTGTATATGTATCTTTTTTTGTATGTTTGAAGTTGTTTTTATAAACTTGTCCAGAAAGATAAGATAGAATCATCAAAATAACAAGAAATTAAAACTTAATCTGGCAGAATATATTCCTAATACAAGTATCTGAAAAAAGGGCTTGTGCCTAGAATATATAAAGGACTGCTTCCACAATTTATGCCTTTTAATTGGAGTGTTGAGACCATTTACTTGTAATGTAGTTATTGGTATGAATATATTTTTGTTCATGTCTTATTTTGCATCTGTTTGTCTCATCTGCTTTCTCTTCCTTTTTTTCGTTTTCATGCTTTTCTTCAGATTAAATATTTTTTGTAAGTTAAAAAAATTGTTTTTTACAAACCCATTGGAGATGGACTTTTATTTTTTCCTTTTTTTATTTTAGAGATGTGGGGTACAATTCAGGACTAGATACATAAGTGACCATTGTACAGACTAGATTTTGAGTTTGCTTGAGTTTGAATCTCCCGTTGATCCTCACTTTGCCTGTTAAGGATTAGGTATGCTTTTTGTTTGTTTGTTTTTGAGTTGGAGTCTCAGTGGCCGCTCCCGGCCACCGCAGCCTCGACCTGCTGGGCTCCAGCGATTCTTCCGCCT
>NW_007077839.1:293588-368997 GCF_000164805.1 Carlito syrichta | reverse complement strand
AGTCCACTCACCTCAGCCTCCCAAAGGCGCGGGATTACAGACTGAGCCACCGAGCCCGGCTAGGTATGCTTATTGATGTTAGGTGGCCCCCACCCCCAGCAGTGTCTGGCTACTGCCAATCCCTTTCTTGTAGTATTATGATAAATGTTCAGGATCCACTTATGAACGAGAACATGTGGTACCCAGTTCTTTGTTTCTGTGTTAGATCACTGAGTATGATAGACTGTAAATCCATCCAACTTGAGAGATGGACTTTTAATTACACATTTCTTATACTAATAAATCTAAAAGTGGGAATTTAAATGTCCAGGTATTTGGAATTGTATGAGAATATAGGAGAAAATCAAGAGAATTAATTGGTATTAGGAAAACAGAGGTATTAACATGAAGGACAGATTGTTTTCTAACTTTACTAATAAAAGACAAAAGTTCGTTGTAAAATGCTATAAAATAATTGTTACAAAATTTGGTAATAACTAATAAAAAAAGGCAAAGTCAAACTAGCTTAAACTCTTTAGAGTAATTAGATATAAGTTGTAAAGTCGGGACAAATAATTAGTGAAAATGTGAGATTCTTTTTTTCCTAATTATGTTTTAAGAACCAGCAATTGTCTAGTTTCTAATTGTGGACTTAAGAATAGAGACTAAGCCGGGCTCGGTGGCTCAGCCTGTAATCCCGCGCCTTTGGGAGGCTGAGGTGAGTGGATTGCCTGAGCCCGCGGGTTCGAGACCCGCCTGGGCAGCGAGACCTCATCTCTACAATAAATCAAAAAATCAGCCGGGCGTGGTAGCGCATGCCTGTAATTCCAGCTACTTGGAAGGCTGAGGCGGAAGGATCGCCGGAGCCCAGCAGGTCGAGGCTGCGGTGGCCGGGAGCGGCCACTGCACTCCAGTCTGGGCGACAGAGTGAGACTCCAACTCAAAAAAAACAAAAGAAAAGAAAAGAATAGAGACTAAGTTCACCTGAAGAGTATAACGCTTCACCACACTGGTGACAATATGATTTTTTAAAAATAGATGTTATCTTTCAACTATATGCCTAACCTATATCATGTTCAAATTGGTACCTCTTTTTAAATGTGTACTTTCTCTTTTTCTACTTTAGCTTGAAATTTTGACAAACTTGGCAAATGAAGCCAACATATCAACTCTTCTTCGAGAATTTCAGGTTTGTGTACAATGCTAATTATAAAATAACTTCTAAAACGTACGTTCAATCTTAAATATATATCTTTCTCAATCTAGAAACATCTAATTGTGTAAATAACAGTGATTTGAGACAAGACTGCCAACTAAGATGTTCATAAATTTCCAAGAATAAACATTAACCATAAATTTGTTGATTTAGGGAAATGGAATAATAGTCCCTTTTATATTTTCATAGAACTTGAAAGACATTGGTTTATAATTCTGTCTTTGTTTGAAATTTTATTTCTGGTAAAGATTTTGTATTTTTGTGCTGTCATTATTGGTGGTCCTTTCTATATTCGACATTCATGAAAATGGCTTTGTTTCTTACCTGATTATCCCTATGTGATTGACCTATCACTATTTTGGAAACTGACCCCTTATCCTCTTGGATAACTAAAAACAATTTTGGTTTATAATGATCCACCATGATTTTTAAAATTGTTTAATTGTTGTTCTTGTTTTGATTTGTTTGGTTGTGTTTTTAAACCATGTGTACTGATGCATGGACATCTTTTTAGTTGCACGTCCCCAAAAAACACTGTTCAAAAATTTCTTCATGGACATTATGTCCTTTATGATGGAAGAGTCATCCCTGAAGCCTTATTGGTATAGCGCAGCCATAGAAAACTTTATATCAGTATTATGAGTTTTACATTCTTTCACCAGTTTTCTTAACAAAAACGTATCACATGCTATATACTAATCACAGGGTTTTCATCAGTCTCCAACTTTTATAGGATTATTTGTTAGTATAATTCTTCCATAAGCCCATATTAAATTTTTTATAAGGATATAGACAATATAGACATTATTCATTTTTAGCTATGTGATTTTTAAACCTTTTTCAGGAATAATAGAATATTATGGTATGCCTGTGATTTATATTTTCATAACTGCGTTACTCTACTTCCGTGCTGTATGTTTTTCTAGAAAAATTTCTTACAAAATTAAGATGTCTTTAAAACTCACATTTATATGCCAGAAAAAGATCTTATCGAGTAATCTTATAGCTATGATCCATAGCTTTTTGCTTTTCATCCATTTGCTTTTCATTCTTATAATTTTGTTTATTTATTTTCAAGTTTTGGTCTTAGTATTTGCTCATGTATGTCCATTTTCCTATTATCCTGTGTAATCTCTCTCAAGTCCTCTCACTGTTGTTTTTTTTTTTTTTTAGAAAGAGAGACAGGGTGTTGCTTTCTCACCCAGACTGGAGTGCAGTGGTGCAGCTCATTGTAACTTCCAACTTCTGGGCTCGAGATCCTACTGCCCCAGCCTCCCATGTAGCTGTAACTATCAGCACACACCACCACACCTGGCTAATTTTTTGTTTTTTTGTTTTGTATGTGTGTGGAGACAGGGATCTTGCTGTCTAGCCTCCCAAAGCTCTGGGATTATAGGTAGGAACCACTATGCCCAACCTCATTGTCCACTTTTTGCTAATGTCCTGGGATTGTAGGAAGGGAGTCTTAGGTAATCTTGTGAATTTGTTTGGTTGTATAGAGGCTACACACTAGACCTGTTTGAGAATATAGGTGATCTAGTCCATTCAGTATCAGGATGTTTAATAAGGTTCATGTTTTAGTCAGACTTTTAACTATGTTCTTTCTTCATGCATTCTTTTTTTTAATTTTTAATTTTAAAGATGTGAGGTACAATTCAGGCTTAGGTACATAAGTGGTCATTGTGCAGGTAAAGTTTGGGACTCCCTTTGGCCTTCTCTATCTGGTTTGAGATCAGGAATTCTTATTGATGTTATGTGCCTCTCCCCTCCCCTGGCAAATTCCCACTACTGCCAATCCCTTTCTTATAGTATTGTGGTAAATGTTCAGGGTCTGCTTATGAGTGAGAACATGTGGTAGTCAGTTCTTTGATTCTGTAATAGATCACTGAGTATTACAGACTCTATATCCATCCAATTTGCTGTGAAGTTCATAGTTTTGTCTTTCTTCGTGACTGTGTAATATTCCATTGTGTACATGTATCACTTTTTTTTAATCCACTCCACTTTTGATTGGCAGCACAAACATGGGTTGGTTCCATGTTTTTGCTATTGTGAATAGTGCTACAATAAACATGTGTGTGCAGGTATCTTTTTTATAGAATGATTTGAGTTCTGGGTATATTCCTAGAAGGGGAGTACTGGGTCATATGGAAGGTCAATTTTTATATCTTCAGGAATCATCACACTGTTTTCCATAGAGGTTGTACTAGTTTACGCTCCTACCAACAGTATAGAAGCGTTCCCTTTTCCTTGCATCCTCTCCAGCATCATGTATTCATTTTTATCACTGTCTAAATTTGTACCTTATATCCATGTTTGTGTGTTATTTTAATAGTTATGCAGTTTGTTTTTAATAACTTTTTCGGTAAAATTCTTCTAAAGACTCATGAATATATTTTTTAGTTGAAAAAATTAACTAACCTGTTCGGGAACAGTGTAAGTACAATTGTTATTGCCTTTGTGGAACTACGAAAATTTAATTTGTTTCTTCATCACTTAATCATCTTCTTAGTACCCTTTTCACTAAATTTGTGTATTTTTTAGATATCTTTAGGTTTTTCTCCCCCAATTTGTTATTTAGACACCATTTAAATGTATACCCTTTTTTGCATTTAAATAACCTTAGTATTAGTTCTACATTTTGTACTTCTCATTTAGGTTGGGAATGTTACTTACAAATTTCAGATGTAAATGGGATATTAATTCCTATGTAAACGTGATATAAAATATAAATATGCATGTTAGAAATACATTTATTTCTGTAAACAATGAAAGCTTAGTTTTTAAATTAGGAGAGTTCTAAACTAAGTGAAATTCTCTAGGGCTATTATAAATTTTGTAAAGATCTCTTAACTTCCTGTTGTTAAATCAGTGATTTATTTCTTTTTAAAAATTTGTATATATAAATATACTATTTAGTGTATCTTTAAAGTATGCTTTCGTAGAAAACCTATATTAAAAGTATATTTTGTTAAAAACTGAGCAGTTATATAGTCTTTATTGAAATGCTGCTCACTATTGTAGCTTTTGTTGTAGCTTTAGAACCATTGTGATGCATTTTGAAAGTAAAATGTCTATAAATAGCATACAGGTCCTTTTCTTCCTTTTCTTCCAATTTTAGGTTTAATGTCTGAAAAAGTGGCCTCTTTTTTCATAGATTCACAGATGCTGCTGGTAAATGAACTGAAACCTCCAAAGAGAGAGCTCTCATCATCCCTTTCAACCTTGCACTTAAACTAATTGCTGTCTTTGGGTGATTGTTCCCTCCTATGTGTTTTGGAATCTCAAGCCACTGTGGCCACAGGTGAATGAGCCTGGCTTGAAAAAGTGCTTCTGTAGGTACATTCTTTAAGTAAAAAAAACAAAACTAAGTTAATCTAAGTCATCATTGGGACCTTCTGTTGTGCTTATGAGAAGATTACATATGCTAGAATTCTTATATAGTGACAAAACTTAATTGGGTTTGGTTCACTTGATAGTATCAGTGTACAAACTAATTGAAATAATGTCTTTTAGACCTATGTGAAAAGCCAGGATAAACAATTTGCAGCAGCCACTATTCAGACTATAGGCAGATGTGCAACCAACATCTCAGAAGTCACTGACACGTGCCTCAATGGCCTGGTCTGTTTGCTGTCCAACAGGGATGGTAAGTTCAATTTCACTTTATTTTCAACTGACTTATAATTGAAATATTTTTGGTATTTTCTGTAAGTTGTAACCTTTATTAATCTTTGTACTTTAGCTTTTTTTGTGTGTCAGTAGTATGGTCACAATAAGTAGCGTTTTATCCTTGAAATGCACATAAATGCACACATTCTGGTTTCCTGGTGTTAGTAAGTTAGATAATTAACTAGCAAACAGTATTTGTTTTGCTGCAACAGACCTGAGTTTAATTTCTTTGTTTTACTTCTTTGCAATTTAATCACCTTCATTGTGTGTCCTTTCTGTTTTACTGCTTTTTAATGTTATATAAGTTATGCATAATATTGGTTCACCTGCAGAGGGTGCTAGAAGCAGGCAAATGACTTTATAACTTGGAGAGGTAGCTAGATCAAAAGTGTTAGATGTGTATCTTCAACAATTTTTTCTCAGAAATTAATTCACCTAATAATTTTATATTCAAGGTTAACTAGATTTAAAAGCCATCAATTTGGAACAGCATCATCTTTTAAAGCCAAACACTGTCTAAGTGTTTGGTAAAAGTAGATAGATAATATTCAATGAAATATGTCATCTAGATTTTGTATTGTTTTGTGGCAGAGTGTCAGTTATCTCTATGTGTATGACTTTAGACTAAATGGGACCATTTAGAGAAAAGAAGAAAAACAAGTCAACTTTCACCTTTAAAATAATTTATTTAGAGGATTTTTATTATTGCTTATCACTGTATAGTTGATTAAAATGAGTTTTTGGATTTTTTTAAGGAAGAGCATAATTTTCCATGTAAAATAATGGATATTACTTGTGGAATTTAAAATATAATCATGTCATGTCTAGATATTGACGTATATATCAATAGCCATGAAGTAGAATATAACAAAATTGATTATCTTTTATATTTTATTTGAAAAATATCTTTTTACTATAATAATCCTATTATTCCTAATTATCTTTTCTCACATGTAGATCTCTTTAGAAAACTGTAAAATTGTTGAAAGTACTTCTGATGGAAAAAATTTATTCCCAAATAGCATTAATTTTTGTTGTGAACATTAAAATTTTATAAATTGAGGATATTATTATGGATAGAACATTTTTCTACATGTAGTATTAAAACCCCAAGGTTAGGCATGGTGGCTCATACCTGTTATCTTAGTCCTTTGGGAGGCCAACACAGGGGGATCACTTGATACCAGGAGTTTGAGTCATCCTGGGCAACAAAGCTAGACCTCATCTCTACAAAAAATAGAAAAATTAACTGAACTTGGTAGTTTGTGCCTGTAGTGCCAGCTACTCTGGAAGGTGAGGCAGGAGGATCACTTTAGCCAAGAAGTTTGAGACTATGGTAAGCTGCTCTCCAGCCTGGGCAACCGAGTGAAACCCTGTCTAAGAAAATAAAATGAAAATAAATAAAAACTCCAAATTAGTGCCAACAAAAATTATCAAAGAGATAGATTGAAAAATATTGTCTACATAAAATAACGAGAGGAGATAGATGATACATATCATTTTATCTATTTCTGTTTTTAACAGTAACAGTCCTTTTTGTCTCTGTTTTATGTCAAGCTTTAAAATTTGACTTTAAAAACATGTTTTTAAAATTTTTCTATATCTTTAATAATGACGTTCTATGTGACTAAATAAAATACCCTCCTTGGGAAGATAAAGTCATAACATTAAAGGTTATGAACAAATGTTTACCAGGGTAATTGTTCTTTTACAATTTATTTGCATACAAAAAGCACCCGAAATTAGTTAGAACATTTATTAGTTCTTTCAAATACAAAATATATTCAAGTGTTCTCAGTTTTGTTTTTTGACTCTTTTTTTTCCTGATGGAAAAATTATAAGCTGTAGATTTTAAAGCATGATTTGTTTTGTCTTTAATTTCTTAAAAAATATTTGTTGACTTTGAGTTAAAAGATATATATTCTACCCTTATAGCACTGTTTAGGAAATAATAGATTGTTTTATAATTAGGTAATGGGAGACCAATAAAATATATAATCAAAAGTTGGAGGATTTATGATTTAAACCCTGACACTTTAATGTTTAGTTTTTTGTTTTGGTAAATCAAAACTCTTTGTAGCCATGGGTTTTTCCTGTAGTTTGAATATCAACAAATGTAAATTGAGGTGTCCAGGTTCTGGTTGCATCATGATCATTAGCCCGTGAAACTTATCAATTATCTCTTTATCATACATGCTACACCATTTTTTTGTAATTTGAAAATCTGACTCAATAAAAGTGAGAGGTAAAACAAATGAGGTGAATGTTTATATTAAAATTAGTAACGTAGAAGAAAGTAATCATAATTTTATCTTTAAAATGGCCACCCTGACAATAGCACTCCTTTCTATTAACAGATTTACTTTTAGGAATAAATACTATGAATAAAACCTGAGTTTCTTTAAATTCTGTAAGATCCTTTGAGGCTCTAGGAGTTAGTGGTTCTTGGATTTCATGGTGAAATGAATACCTCATCATCTCTTTAGATAGTGAATCTTTAAACCTCAGGGATAGCATTTAGGGTCCAATGTTTTTAAATGTTTATTGTAGTTCTCTTGAACCTGTAGTGGTGTGTGTGTGTGTTTGAGGACCTTTTTAAGCAGACTCAAAACTTGCCCTAAAACAGTCTATTCTCTCTCTCTAATATTAATTTGATTAACAGATTCCTTAAAAACCTTTAGTAGGAGAATCCATTTTTCAGTTGACTTAGGATAGTTTAATTGACTAAAGTAATTCATTTTAGGTAGCATAGTAGCAAAACTTGCTTGTCTGAATAACTTATTGCCATCTGCTGTAAACCAAAAGGATTGGGACAGAAGACTTTTTTTTTTGCCTAGTTTTTAATAATTCAGTAAGTGTTTTACTAAGGACTTGACTCAGTTTAGATATTTAATAAATGTTGAATACATTAATAAGATATACATTTACTTATAAAAGGTTCCTGCCTTTAAGGAGCTCATAGTCTAATGGAGAGAGATAGTAATATAAAACAAGTGTATTATAGTTTTCCCATATACTGGCCACGACCTCTGTTACCATTGCTTGTTTATGTGTAGAACTAGACTACTTGTGTTTGAATTAATGTTAATGTCTATCTTGAGTAACTTAGTCAATCTACCTGAGCACCAGATTCCTAATTTGCAAAATGGGTATAATAGTAGACTGTACTTAGACTTCGTTCCATTAAGTTTTGTTGAGGACAAGGAGGAAGCTAGGAAAGGTCCAGAGCATAGGGTTAATTTGTGCCTTTATTGGAGTATCACCACAGTGCTGAGGTCTTTGGAAACCAAGAGGTAGCATGAAGGAAAAGTAGAGTAGAATTACTGAATGGAATGAGGAGGCGCCTGTGGTAGGCAGAATAATGATGTCCCAAAGATGCCTGGGTCCTAATGCCCAGAACCTGTGAATATGTTAAATTACATGGCAAAAGGGACTTTGCAAATATAATTAAGGTTCTAAAGATGAGGAAATTACTTGTAAGGGTCCAATGTTATTAGATGGGTCTTTATAAGAGAAAGACAGAGGCAAGAAAGTCAGAAAATGCCAGAAGTTCAAGGTGATGTGAATGTTGAAAGGTGTCCTTGGACCAAGGTAGGTAGGTAGTCTTGAGAAGTTGGAAAAGGCAAGGAACAGATTTTTCCTAGAACCTCCAGAGAGAACTTAGCCCTGTTGACATCTTGATTTTAGCTCTGTAAAACCCGTATGTTAGACTCCAACTCTAGAACTGTGACATGATAAATGTATGTGGTTTAAGATACTACATTTGTAGTAATCTGTGACAGCAATACTAGAAAACTAATAGCATTAGAGCATAACTGATGCCAAATACATATTTTACCTGTAGCCAATCCTGCTTCTGCATGTAGAGAATTAAGAATATGTGGCATTTTTTCTTAATCAGGCTAATTTTGCATTAACAGATTGTTAAAAATATAGGTTTTTATGCTATTGATTTTTTAAAACCACACTTACCATATTTTGCTTTGCATAGTATTTACGTAACCATTTTACATTTTCTACTAGTGTTGTGTAAGTTTGATGAAGGCAGAGTTTCTTTCTGATTTACTTTTGTTTTCCTCATAGCACGTACCAAGAGGTAGTCTTTATGGAGGTAATACCTGCTAATAATAACATAGAACATTATTACAGATAGAATGGTATGTTTTGGTTCTGAGTTTGAATTCTGGACAAAGTCATATAATGCCCATGTATATCTCTTTCTTCTTTAAAATGGTAATAAGGTACCTACCTTGTGTTATTGTAAGAAGAAAATGAAATATGTCATTTTGTAAACTAAAGAATTAATATTAGTTAAATTTTAGCTAATATTTATCATTCCATTGGGAAAAGATATTCAGTTTGAAATACATGTTTAGTAATGATTATAATGATGATAAATTTTATTTACATTTTTTGAAGGGAGTTAGGATAAGAAAATACATTTTAGTGAAAAAGAGTAATGGGACACAAATTATGATGTTTCTGGTATAGTATTAGAATAAACCTTTGTAATATATGCCAGGGGAATCTCGAGTGTCTTTAAAGCTTAATTAATCAAAAAAGTACTAATAAGTAAAGGCAATATTGATTTATGTTACTTGGCATCAGTAACATTAACACTAGTTTATGTAAGAGTCATTGCATAAGGTCAGGTGCCCAGGTGAGTTATATTACATTTCCTTACTTGTGCCACCAGAGAAACTGGACCACTGATTGGCCACTTTAGAATGATAACTCAATCCCATTAATCCCAATTTAAGGATCTGTTTCTTAGCCACTTTCAGTAGTAGTTAATACTATTAGTTAAGGCCTTGGCAAGAAACAGATGGCACACCAGAAAGAGATGCTTGAAGAGAATTCAGTAAAGGAACTATTTATAAGGTGTGGGCAGGATTAAGGGAAATCATCATGGGATCATGTAATACCCTGGGGCTAACAGGCTAGCAACAGTGGAAAGCCTTTACCAAACCTATGATTGAAGGCAAGGGGCATGAGGAGCTATAGCAGTTAGTTACCAGACCCGCAGGAGAGAGCCATTCCCAGGACCTGAGACCTTTAGTCAGGGATTGCATGTGATACCAGGGAAGTGGCAGGGGAGGGATCCAGGATAATGTATAGTTTCTTCTCCTTCTCCTTGATCTCCTGCTGATGCTTTCGGTTGACTTAACAGAGCCAAAAGGAGCAAGAGAGTGTTGTTGATGAAGTTTCCAGATTGGCCTCTGAGGGCACAGGGTTGGAGAGAGAAAGGCACAGTGGATTTAGGGGGCAAATGGAAACAATCCAGCTTTCAGTCCCATTCTTTCTGGCTTTGAAGTCCATGCTATTTAATCTATAGTAACCTCTTTCCTACTACTACTAATCTTTACTGCTTGCTTTGCTGGACATACCACTTAAGGAAATTTTTTTAGTTTGTTGTTTTCTGTAGAATAGAGAAAATGCTATTTAGATTGTAGTTATTTGGTTACCACTGTATAATTAGTAGGAATCAAAGAGCAATATTTGAGAGATCTGGATAAAAGCCAGAGACACAGAATACTATGGTGAACAGCATAATCTAATCTCTATTGCTTTCCAGACCTAAAGAAGCAGAGATTACAAAGCGGTAACAGAAGCTGGGAGACAGCAATAGAGTCTAGAGATTAATGTGAACTCTTCAACCCCCCAAATATAGGAGTATACTCATGGTTATACTTTTTACCTAATGTTTTGTTTTTGTTTTTTTTTTGAGTCAGAGTCTCACTCTGTCACCCAGGCTGGAATGCAGTGGCTTGGTCACAGCACCCCAGCATCAACTTGCTGGGCTCAGGCGATCCTTCCGCCTCAACCTTCCAATTAGCTGGAACTATTGGCACGTGCTACCACTCCCAGCTAGTTTATCTATCTATCTATCTATCTATCTATCTATCTATCTATCTATCTATCTATCTATCTATCTATCTATCGATATATAGTAGAGACGAGGTCTCACCAAGTTGACCAGGCTGATCTTGAACCCCTGGGCTCAGGCACTCCTCTCGCCTTGGCCTCCCAAAGTGCTGGGATTACAGGCTTGAGCCACTGAGCCTGGCCTACCTAGTGTTTTAAGTCATGTAGGATGTTTTGCTAATTAAGTTTATATTTTACTAAGCATATTGCATTTGAATCGAATTATACATATTTAATATGAATAATCTGTCTTTTTCAGAAATAGTTGTTGCTGAAAGTGTGGTTGTTATAAAGAAATTGCTGCAAATGCAACCTGCACAGCATGGTGAAATTATTAAACATATGGCCAAACTACTGGACAGTATCACTGTGAGTATCAATTAAGAGATGTTTGCTAAATTGTACCCAGTGTGTTATCGTGTCATTAAAATAAGTGGTCATCCTGAAGGGTAGTAGTTAGGAGAGAAGAACTGTATGGATTTAAATTCTGGTTCTAAGTTCTCAAACTGTTGTAGGAGGGCATTTACACCTCTGAAAGGAGCAGAATGGAATGAACCCTTCAATGTTAGGTTAGAATTGGAGGCTGGGGTCAGTGCCTCAGCCTGTCATCCCAGCACTTTGGGAGGCCGAGGCGAGTGGATTGCCTGAGCCCGCGAGTTTGACACCCGCTTGGGCAACTTGGTGAGCCCTCGTCTCTGCATTAAAATAAAAAATAGCTGGGTTTGGTAGCGCATGCCTGTAGTACCAGCTATTTGGAAGGCTAAGGTAGAAGGTTTGCTGGAGCCTCGCAGGTTGACGCTGGGGTGACCACGAGCATGCGTGCTGCTGCACTCCAGCCTGGGTGAAGGAGTGAGACTCCAACTTAAAAAAAAAAAAATTGGAGGCAGCAATGTGAACTCAATGGGTTTTATATATAGATAATTAGATGTCGTGTGAACGTATAATGCACATTTGTATCACATGAATTTGAAAATGAATATATAGACTTCTGTTCCTTAGTTCTGTCCTTTGTGTAGGCCTAGGAACAATAATACCCCAGTATGAGTGAGCACACCTGTGTCCAAGGCTTTTTTTATTGAAATATAATTTTATACCTTTGAAGTGTGTAATACAGTAGTTTTGGTATACTCATAAGATTGTGCAACCAATTGCTACTATGTAATTGCAGAGCATTGTCATCACCCCTAAAAAAACTCATACCTGAAAAATATCATACGCCAACTTCCCTTTACTTTTTTTCCTAGCTGCCACTAGTCTACTTTCTGTCTCTATGGATTTGCCCCTTCTGGACAATATGTGGTCTTTTGTTTCTGACTTCCTTCACTAAGCATGTTTTTATGTAGAATATAGTACTTCATCCTTTTTATGGTAGATCTTGGTTTTTAAATACACTCCACTTAAGGAATCCAATACTCCTCAGAGAAATGGCTCATTTCAGAGCTGGGGGAAAACTAGTGGGTGAAAATGTGAGGAGTATCAGAATATTTACAGTCTCAAGGTATATCCTTGTAAGATACATTAAATTATGAAGGTTAAAATAGTGACTTAAAATGGAGAAACCTAGCAGATGCATGAACGTAGTTAACATTGGCAGTAATGGGATCATGTACCTTCTGATGTGATACATGGAAAAGAATTCAGCATCAAAGCTATTACATTCCTGCCAAAAGTGAATGATTTGAATCTAATCATTCCGAAAAATGAGACAAACCTAAATTGAGGGTATTCTACAAAATATAACTGGGCTGTATGCTTTAAAAATGTCAGTGTCATGAAATGCAAAGAAAAATTCAGATACTTTTCCATATTAAGAGACTAAAAGGATATGGCATACTATGCAACATAAACTTTTTTTTTTTTTTTTTAAGAGACCAGGTCTCACTTTGTTGTCCAGGCTGGCATGCAATGGCATGATCATAGCTCACTGCAACCTCAAACTCCTGGGCTCAAGCCATCCTCTCACCTCAGCCTCCCACGTAGCTAAGACTACAAGCACACACCATCATGCTCAGCTAATTTTTAAAATTATTATTAGTTTTTTTAGAGATGGGACCCACTAAGTTGCGCAGGCTAGTCTCAACTCCTGGTTTCAAGTAATCCACCCATCTTAGTCTCCTTTAAAGTGCTGGGACCACAGGAGTTAGCCACCCCACTTGTACAACATATGTTTTTGTTTTTTCTTTTTCTATAAAGGATATTTTAGGAACAGTTGGAAAAATCTCAATAAAATCTGTAGATTAGATAATAGTATTGGTTCACTGTTTAATTTCCTGATATTAAAATTATTTTACCGTGGTTATGTAAGAGTATTCCTTTTTGTAGGAAGTTTACACTCAAGTATCTTGGGGTTGAACTGCAACTTACAGTTAAGAAAACAAAATGCGTGTGTATACCAGAGAGATAACTAACATAAATGTAGTGAAATGTTAACATTTGAGGAATCTAGGCGAAGGATATCTGGAAATTCTTTTTACTCTTCTTGTAAACTTGGAATTATGTTTCAAAAAATTAAACAATAAACCGGGCTCGGTGGCTCAGCCTGTAATCCCGCGCCTTTGGGAGGCTGAGGTGAGTGGATTGCCTGAGCCCGCGGGTTCGAGACCCGCCTGGGCAGCAAGACCTCATCTCTACAATAAATCAAAAAATCAGCCGGGCGTGGTAGCGTGCGCCTGTAATTCCGGCTACTCGGAAGGCTGAGGTGGAAGGATCGCCGGAGCCCAGCAGGTCGAGGCTGCGGTGGCCGGGAGCGGCCACTGCACTCCAGTCTGGGTGACAGAGTGAGACTCCAACTCAAAAAAAAAAAAAAATTAAACAATAAATATTAGTACCAACTCCATCACTTTCCAGCTTTTTACCCTTATGTTAAAATCTGTATACTTTACTTTTCTTGTCTGTAAAATGGTAATAGTACCTTGTACTATTACCTATGTTATAGTATTGGTGTATTATTTAAAATATATAATACTCTTCGAACATTGGCACATAGTAGCATAAGTGATTGTTAGGTCTTCATGTTCTTCTTCCCTTTAAACTGAAGTTTTTGAAAGAATTATCTGAAAAGCATTTCATTCCCTTCCCACAAACTCTTCAACCCATCATGGTTTGATTTTGACTCCTCAGCACTCTATTAATTATTCCTTTTCCAAGGTTACTGTCTCCTTCATATTAAATCCAGTAGGTGCTTTTCTGTTCATATCTTCCTTAATATTCTGTTAGCAATTGACTTCATGAACTACTACTTCCTTTTAAAATAGTCTTTCTTCATGGTTTCTGTGATTCTGTACTCTCCTGTTTTTTTTTTTTCAAACCTCTCAACCATTTCTTTTGCATTGTGTTTGCCTTTTACTCTGCTTGTCCCTTAAGTGCTGGTTAAAATTTTGCCAGCTAATGTTCTGTAACAAATAGGGTTGCAGTTTAGGGAGGAGTATATTATTTCCTTCTTGGAGATGGGGTAATCTATACTCGTAGTTTCTTTAGAGGGATCATATTTGTATAGTGAATAGTAACGGAGCACTTGTTTTAGAGCCCACCAGTCAAGACCAATTTTGAATATTCCTAGGTGCAAAATTTTCTTTCCCTTAGGGTGTTATTAAAGCTTGCAGGGCATTTATGCAGTTACCTTAAGAATGTAAGGCTCACAGGAGTCACTTAGCATCTGAGCTTCTACTACATCTCTCACCAGAGTTTGTTTCCATATCTATTCTCATTATTGATTCTAATAATTAAGACCAGGACTTCTCATAAAGATTGTATGTGAGGGATGTAGGGGTTAAGAGTGATTTGGAAACCAGATGACTTGGATTCAGATTTAGTTCTACTTTGTACTAGCTTTGTGAACTTAAGTGACTTGACTTCTCAGTGCTCTAGTTTTCTCATCTGTAAAATGGAGACCATATTACTAACAACCTTACAGTTCTATTGTGAGGAACAAATAAATCAATGCATGTGAAGCACATAGAACAGAGCATATATACATATGTATATATATTTTTTGAATTAGGGTTTTGCTCTGTTGCTAGGTTGGAGTGCAGTGACACTATCACAACTCATTGCAGTCTTGATCTCCTGGGCTCAGGCTATCTTTCTATCTCAGCCTCCCTGGTAGCTGGTGGCATGTGCCACCATGCCTGACTAATTTTTAAAATTTTTTTGTAGAGAGAGGTCTTGCACTGTTGCCTAGGCTGGTCTCAAACTCCTGGGTTCAGCAGTCCTCCTGCCTCAACCTTCCAAAGTGCTAGGCTCACAGGTGTGAGCCACTGCACCCAGCAAAATTTAATATTTTTGAAGAAGACAAACTTGATGATAGGGTTTAAATTTTATAAACTTTCTTGTTGCCTCTTTTATATTTTACTTATGTATTAAACATAACTTCTATAGAACATATCATTTGCCAAGCACTATTCTAAGCACCCTAAAAACATAAGTTATTAATTTTTAATAATAGCTCTCAAAGTAGGGTCTATTTGTATTCTCATTTTACGTATGAGGCACAAAGAGACTAAGCAACTTGCCCAAGGCCGCGTAGCTAGTAGGTGTACCTTCATAACCATTACATTATGCTGCGTCTCACTTCCATTTATAATCTATCTTTTAAATTATTTTATTTATATTTAATTATTTAAATTATTGTTTATATAAATATAATTATGTAAATTTGTGGGATCAATTCTCCCTTTTCTGTACTTAATTCGCATGCTTCCTCAGCAGCCTGGTCAAGATCATCTTATTGTTACTTTATTTTGCTTCCCCCAAATGATTGACAAATTGGAAATTAGATTGACATGGTCAGTGAGAAGTCTTGGTAATGAAGTGGGCATAATATAAGGAAAATTGTAATATCTAGAGCTGAAAACATTGAATAATCTATGGAATGGGATGAAATGGAGGTCATAATAAAAGGATTTTGAAGGTCTCATGGAAGGAAGAGCGTGGGAAGTGAAATTATTACGATATTCTCATCTTGTGTTAAAAAAAAAAGTAGTAAGGTGAAAATAGATTATCCTGGGGTAAAAATAGTGGGTTTTGGTGGGGGAAGCAGGTAATATCTTATTTACAAGTAATGGTAGAGAAGTATGTGTCTTATTATGTGAAGGAACTAGGAATGTGGAGTTGTACTCCCACACTTCTTATGCAAAATTTAGTTAAAACTTGTGTTAGTAAACTTGTTCTGATACTGTTCAGAAAGGAAGAGGCAATTATAAGAAGTGTTAGGACTTCAGGGACTATAGCTGTATATATATAAAACCTGTGACAGTATATAAGACCTTTAACAGGCAAACCTCAGACATTCTTGGAAGAAAAATTTGTCCCATTTGACTATATCCCTGTATGAGACTAGAGAATATTTTTGATTGAATCAACTTTATCTACAAAATTGTACTACTAGCCAAAATAGCTGTTGAGCTATTAACTAAATAAATATTTTCTTACAGCTCTATATTGCAAAGCTTGTTTTTGTTTTTGTCAGAAGATAACCATTAACAGAGTATATAGAAGTATGGGAATTTCAAATACACATGGGGGGGGAAAGGGAACAAGCAGCAACTTTACCAAACCAGAAAAAAATTAGCAAGAGAAAAGAAAGGAAAGAGAAATGTAAAATAAATAATAAATTTTTAAAATAATAAAGATAGAAGAAATAAAGTTAAATTATGCCCTACCTTGAATAAGAATGGACTAAGTTCTCTCATTAAAAGATAGACTTTCAAACTGGAATGAAAAACAAAAGCTAGCTAAGGGCATTTGTAATTAAAGCACCCTAATCAAGTGATAAATTTTGTAAATAAGAAGGCAGGAAAAGAGGTATATGTGCATATGAATAAGAAAGTGAGATCTACAGTTAACTTAGAGTACTTAACAAGATAAAAAGGAACATTATAAGATTTTAACAAGGCTAATTTACAAAAAAATGAACAAGCACAACCCTATTTGCACAAAAATTATGGTGACTACCAAATTAATGTGTAAAGGAAAATCTATTTGAAATGTGAGGATAAATTGATGAAATATAGTTAGAGTAGGTGACTTTTAAATATCTGCTCTCATATTAGACATTCCTAATAGACAGATATAAGTAAGGAGATAAACAATAGAATAATAGCTGATTTAATTAATATAGCTAAGACCTTATATTTCTTGAACAGATAATATCCACTATTGGTGTATCCATTGAACATTTTCAGGAAAATCAAGAATGTATTTGGATATGAAGAAAAAGTTGTTACTATTCATGTAACAGAGACAAGGAAGTAAGAAACAAGGCAATTAGGATTGGAGGTACAGATTACCCCAGAAGTAAGTGGTGAGGGACATAGCAGACATTAACTTCAAAGTCAGGAAAGAGGAATGAGTGACTAAATCTCCAGAGTCTCTGCTTCCTACAGTTGAGAGAGGTATTCACACAAGAACAGTAGCCAAGAGGAAACGAAATCAATTCTTTATTAATCTCACCAAGCACCTGATACCCTTCTAAGTATAGGCAAGTGGCTCTAAAATGTGAGACTTAAAATAGGAACCTGAAATGAGACCTCTGTCCTCCTGAATCTCTACCCATTTCGCTCTCAAACCTAAGGAAAAGCCAATCTGACCAGTGTCAGAGGACAAGGGAACAACTGTTTTCTCTCAGTGCCTGACATAGAGGGTCCGATCCTGGGTCCCTCTATGTTCTGGGAGGAGGGAGCCAAGAAGTGATAGCCAGATCTCTTCCCACCCTGGCCACCTCACCTATCCATAAAACAGAAGGTAAAAGGAAGTAGGAAAATGCGCCACTATGCATGGTGTGGACTAGGCAAGAGGATGTTCTGGATATATCCTGAAAAGTCCCACTTTTGAGGAAGCAGCAAGAGTCAGTAAAGGAACTTTTTCCCAGTGTGACAGAAGAATGGGGACAAGGGATAGTTCTCCATTTGGTTAATAAATAAACGTCACTGAGGTAAAGTTATTTGCCTACTTGATATACAATCTGGGATCAGAACCTGTCTTACTGGCTTGCTGGCCTATGTACCTCCTAATTTACCACACTCATTTTGTCTCTGCCCAGTGATCTAATGTGAATTCTGGTTTTGGACTTGGAGTTCTGATCCTGGTTCCACTATTGACAGGTGTGGGTACATTTCTTAATCTCTGTCTTATCCCAGTTTCCTCCTATATCAAGTGCAGATAATGGTAGAGCCTATTTCATAGGGCTTTGGTGATGATTGCGAAAATACTAAAGTTCTCAAAACAGTGCCTGGCATGTAGTAGGAGCTCAATAGATACTAGCTGTGTAATTTGTTTTAAAAAGAGAACAGAGTTTATCATATTCAAGACTTTGATTTTATTGGTTATTTTGTAAGTGTTGTAGTTCAAAATCAAAATTTAAGTTTATTCTACTCTGTGAATTCAGTCAAATTAAATAAATTTATCTCTATAGTACAGTCAGCTTACATGTTCTGATCATAGATATTTTATTCTTTGGCATGCCCTTCATTTGGATTAAATACTGGGTTTAGAGTAAAGTTCTTCCAGAATAAAACGCAAACTTCCATGAGGATGTATAACAGGATTTTACATATTGTTTATTGGAACAGGTGAAGATTTCATATTATAAACAAACAATTGAAAGCTGTTATTCCGTGAAGACTAATGAGTACTTTGAAATAGCACTTTATAAATTCCTTGCTCAGGTGTTCATTGAATGCCCGCCATTTTACAAGTTACCTACCCTTGCTCTGCCAGGCTAAGATTTTTTTTTTTTTAAAGACAAAGACTTTATTCAAGACTACAATCCAGGCTGAGCTTTTAATGCATATTGAGTCCAGGTACGGAATAGTAGATCTGGTTTGCTGTTGGTATGTATTTTGCTCAGTTGTCTACTGATTTTTGCCTTTGATAAATATAAACAAATAAAGCTGATGTTTTTGTAGAACTTACTTTAGACTATTGAACTGTGCAGTGAGCTGGTGTTGAAACACAGTAGCTCTTAAATTGAACTGCTTAAACAGTGATCAGTAAATTCTTTCTTGAAGTCTTTCTATAACTGCCATGGTGTGCTAGAATCATTATGTACTTTTGCTGGCAAATTAATGGGTTAAAATGGTGTGGAAACTGCCTTTTAGTAGAAGGATTGAAAAGTACCCTTGCTCAGGGCATTGAGAAGCAAAGCCATTTGCAACTAGTTTGTCTTTGAGAATACTGAAAAGCAGAGGGTCATAATGAAAACATTATATCATATATATGACCGTGTGTGTGTGTGTGTGTGTGTGTGTGTGTGTGTGTATGTGTATCTGTGTGTGGGTATTATGAGTTTGGTTTTAGTTCAATGTTTCTAATTTATTCTGTGGTTGAAAAGACTATAGAGAACAAAAGGTGACTAATTTTCTTACTTGTGCTTTTTTTGGTTTTCAAATTGTTGAAAGTAGTGGTTATGGATTCATAGTATCCATGGTATATAAATGAGAGTCCTATTAGCTTAATTGGGAGACAGAGGGAGGGCTGAAATCTGAAAATCTTAGAATTGATTCTAGCCAAATGCACAAAAATTTTGACTTTTTTTACCAAAGTTTGATATCAGTATATTTATATTTATATTATTTCTTATTGTGGTGAAGTTTTCTAAGTTTTAAAAATGCTTATTTGTGGATTTTATGAGCTCAGTTTTATAGAACTCTAAATCTTATCCTTACCACCACCACCTTGAGATTTTCATTTTATTAAGATTTATTGATTTTTAATTTTTTCAAAGAATTGTATTTTAAATGTATA
This sequence comes from Carlito syrichta, assembly GCF_000164805.1. NCBI lineage: Eukaryota > Metazoa > Chordata > Mammalia > Primates > Tarsiidae > Carlito > Carlito syrichta. The sequence goes on along the minus strand of NW_007077839.1, from coordinate 349,463 downwards.
TATTATGAATGTTTACAGTATTCACATTTTTAAAATTTTTGAGTCAATGTCTCACTCTCACCTAGGCTAGAGTGCAGTAGCACAATCATGACTTATTGCAGCCTTGACCTCCTGGACTCAGGTGATCCTTCTGCCTCAGCCTCCTAGTACCTGCTACTACAGGCATGCACCATCACATCCAGCTAATGTTTTTATTTTTTTGTAGAGACGGGGTCTCACTTTGTTGCCTAGGCTGGTGTCGAACTCCTGGACTCAAGCAATCCTCCTGCCTCAGTCTTCCAAAGGGCTGAGATTACAGGCATGAGCCACCATGCCTGGCTGCATAGTCACATATTTTTATTTTAATCTTAGTATATTCACGAATATAAACAGTCTCTTAAAATCTTCTTTTTGGGGTTGTCTTTTTAATAGAAAAAGAGTGTTGTTACCAGAAGAAAATTGCTTAAAATGGAGTAATTGTGGTATGTCATAGAATTGTAATTTTTATACCAGCAGCATATAATAAAATATTTAAGAAAAATAAATCTAGCATAACTGAAATCTGAAGTTTCACATAAATTCTTATTTAGAAATACCTTTCATTGTGGCAGGCAACTTGAGTAGCTCTATTCTGGAAAATTTAATGTACCACTCAATTACTATTCTTTAGCCCAATTTAAAATAATAAATCAGGAGTAAAGTCTTAATGCAGTGTAACCTTTGGAACATTAGAAATAACCTCTTTCTTTCCAGAAATCAGCAATACAGTAAGGGTATCAATTTTATCACGTTGTATGAAGAGATTTGTAATAGCACATAGACCTTTTCTTTATTACATAAATACACTGATTTTTTTCTGTCTTACTAAACTTACATTCAATACTAATTTTTAAATGATTCTTTTGTAATATTCACAAGTGTATACTTTTTATTTTAAAGCTTTTTATCTCATTCTGATTCTGGTGAAAGACTTAACTTGGGGGTATCAGTATTTTTATATTATTTCATAAAATATATTATTTCATAAAATATATTCTTTCTTTTGAAAGAACTTGAGATGGTAGGTTTTGTGATAAAATGCTAGCTGTGGGACAGCCCTAATTCTCACTTTCTTTAAAAATCATACTGTGTATAGCTGTGAAACTACGCAGAAAATATTAAGATTTTATTTGAGAAATTATTAAAGGACTTCATAAAAAGTGTTATCTTTTCTTGTGATACACTTTTTAATGGTAGCCTTCTGCCTTCCATTTATTATAAAAAGCACATTTTCTATTCAAGTTGAAAATGCTCACAGAAACTAATTTACATACCCTCTCAAATTCCTTTTGGAATGAGGAGGATAAAAATAAACAAATAGTAATAAAATTAATTTGCATACTCAAAATGTTGGTCTTAATGGTACTGATGGAAGGTTTCCAATTTGTAGCACAGTAATGTCTTTAAAAAAAACTTATATTGAAATGTATTTTATTGAAAAACTATAGTGCCAAAATGCAATATTGGACAAATTTATCTTACCTCTATTTCTTTTGTTGACCAAATAACAGACCAGGATTCATGATTTTATCAGCAGACCTTGATGATCTTGTCAGTTTGATGTATTTTCAGTACTGTAGATGCAAATACATAGAGAACAATAACGATTTTGATTTGGAATCATAGTCTTTAATGAATCTGGTTTTTTCCTATACTATCCATGGGTTCTTAGGTGAACTTTGTGGACCACTTATTTCAAAATTCATCTTTGATGTTTCTTGAAACATAGATTCCTGGGTCCCACCACAGAAATACTATCTTAGAACTGATACTAGAAACCTGCCTTTTTATTAATAACTGTGGATGATTTTTATGGGCATTAAGGTTTGAGAACTGTTGCTATAGAGCAGGTTTCAGCAAACCTTTTGTATACATTGCTAGATAGTGATACTTTTCAGCTTTAAGGACCTTATGGTCTCATTGCAGCTACTCACTTCTGCCATTATAGTACAAAAGCAACAACAGACAATAATGAAACAAATGGCGTGGTCAACCAGTCTTGGTCCAAGAATTTACCAGTCTGATAGAATCTAGATTCCAGACCAATGGTTTTTCACTCTGAGGTCAGTTTTACTGAAAGTTTCCATGTGTTTATTTTTTGATAACTGAAGAAGATCCTTAAATACAGGAGTACTTCCTGGCTATGTATTTATTGAATTAATACATGTAAAACCATTATAATGTTTAAAATCTTTTCTATGTTAATATTAAGGAAAGTATGATAATTTTATTTCTAACTATGTAATCTGCTTCTCACAGGTTCCTGTGGCTAGAGCAAGTATTCTTTGGCTAATAGGAGAAAATTGTGAACGGGTTCCTAAAATTGCCCCTGATGTTTTGAGGAAGATGGCTAAAAGCTTCACTAGTGAAGATGATCTGGTAAAACTGCAAATATTAAATCTGGGAGCAAAGTTGTATTTAACCAACTCCAAACAGGTAAGAAGCAATCCTTGGTCAACCTATCTGACATGTACTTTCCTATTCACTTGAGTAGCTTATGTACTCTGTTAAGCAACTGAGGTCTGTTGTGCATTGGTCTGACCATTTAGCAATTCCTAGGTACCTATTTGTTTCAGGTTCTGTGTTAAACAGTAGTAGTGTAAAGCCTAGCAGGGGAGAAAAACAGATTTTTAAAAATGAAATAATATGTTGTAAGTGCTGTAATCGAAGTATTGAGATACAGCGGAATTATAGCATAATATTATTCAAGTCTGAAGTAGAAGATGAGAGGTCAGAGAAAGTTTTATAAAGGACAGGATTCTTGACCAAGGACTTGTAAGGAGTGGTTTACTGTATAGAATAAGGAAAGAGGAGAGCATAGGGTCTGAGTTGAGTAATGACATAGAATGGTGTTTTTAGGAAACTTTTAAAGGTGTGTCTGGAATGGTAGGTGCTATGGTTTGAATGTTTATGTCTGCCAAATTTCATATGTTGAAACTTGATGACCAGTGGCATTAAGAGGGTGAGGCCTTTGGAAGGTGATAAGGTGATGAGGGTGAAGCCCTTATGAATGTACTTTATGCTCTTGTAAAAGACACACTCTGAGAGCTAGATTGCCTCTCCTACCATGTGAGGACACAGTGAGAAGGTGCCATGTATGAGCTAGCAAGTGGGTGTTCACCAGACACCAAATCTCCAGGCACCTTGATATTGGACTTCCCAGCCTCCAGAACTGTGAGAAATACATTTCTGTTGTTAATAAGCTTCCCAATTTGTGGTATTTTGTTGTATCAGCCCAGATGGATTAAGATATTTGATAGTTTGAATATATTGAATGGCTTGTGTGCTCTGCTAAGTAATATGGGCTCTGTCTTACAGGTAAAAGGGAAACTTTTAAATGTTGGTATAATTTACTGGATTTGCATTTGAGAATATCCATTTTTTAAGTCTGTTGACTCTTTAAACAGTCATTGGTAAGAGGAATCATTTTTGCTTCTATGTATAAAACAGGTATTTTTCCTATATCTGAATTGCTGTTCTCCATGGGTGGAGGACTTGCTTATTTAGTATGACTGGAAGAGGATTCTTGATTTTTTGCAGTTGAGCCTTGGGTGAACTTTTTGCTCTCTGTCCTATCTATTTCTCTCCAATTTTCCTTTTCTCTCTGAGTCTTACTTTTGCCTTTGTGATTTTTTTCTCTGTTTCCCCACTGTCTTTGCATATTTTCCCCCACCAAAACTCTCTCTCCCTGGATACATCTCTGACACCCTTCTTCCCTTTACACCCTACCCCTTAGTGCAATTCAGTGTCTATGTCTGTCATTTTCTTCTCTGTTTATCTCTCTGTGTGTGTCTCTCTTTCTGTCTGCCTTTTCTGCCAGCCCATAGGCCACATTCATTCTCTAGTGATCTAATGCTTGCCATTCAGAGTCTTCAGGTTGATTCCTCAGATTCATCTGTATGTTTTGGGATTGTCTTTATACCTAACTGTGATATGAGTAGTATTATTTTGGCTTTTGCTGATTGATGTGCAAGATTTATAACCAGATAATTGCAAATAATGGAGCATATTTTCATGATTTAGATTTTACTTTACATTTTAAGCCACCTTTAAAAGGAATCTGTTAATCATTACTAAGTGTCTTGTAGATTTATTCAAACATTGAGATACTTTTTAAAAACTGAGTAGAGGGAAGAAGACTATTTTGCTATTGAGCTTTGCTTTTATTTATAGACAGGGTTTTTGTTGAACTCTTTGTTCACTAAATCTGTGTGGCAGGTTGAAGGTCAATATAATACCCAGGGTATTATGATTTTCTGACTGGTTTAGCTACTCTAAATATACCTAGGTTATAGATTATTATAAAAGAGAATTAATACAGAAATAGCATGTTAATAAAGACTTAACCAAACTGAATAAAGGGTCTATGTTTGGTTCTTTTCTTTGTAGCTATAAGTAACCAATAATGGAATGTAATTATCTTTATTTAGAAATTGTAATGTGCTCCATGTATTTTATCCATTGAATCTGAAGACAACATAGTTTGCATTCAGTTTTTTTTTTTCTTGAAATGTATTAATGAGCTGGGTTCGGTGGCTCAGCCTGTAGCCCTGTGCCTTTGGGAGGCTGAGGTGAGTGGATTGCCTGAGCCCGTGGGTTTGAGATCTGCCTGGGCAGCGAGACCTCATCTCTACAATAAATCAAAAAATCAGCCAGGCACGGTAGCGCATGCCTGTAATTCTGGCTACTTGGAAGGCTGAGGCGGAAGGATCGCCGAAGTCCAGCAGGTCGAGGCTGCGGTGACCAGGAGCGGCCACTGCATTCCAGTCTGGGCGACAGAGTGAGACTCCAACTCAAAAAAAAAAAAATTTATTAATCAAAGTTTTGGAACTCAGCTTCTAAAGTGTTTTGTTGTATATTTTAGAATGATACTTTTAGATTGCCATAGTAGGCTTAACCACCCCGTGTTGAAAACATGGAGATTTGGAAAAAACCCAGATTTCATGTAGCTCATTGTTTTTAAATGATTAAATATAAAAGTAGGTGAATAAAGTGTCCCATGGGGTTGTACTCTGTTGTTCAATATTTCTTATTTCTCAAGAAGAGATTGAGAGAATTCATGAATGAAAATTAAGAATGGTTTTAAGCATCATTGACTTGATAGTATTTTTTAAGTTGTGTGGTTCATAATCCATTGGACATGAGTCAGAAACTAAAATGATTGCTTTGACCAAAATGTAAAAAATTGTTTTCTCTACTTATTTATTTTAACCATATTTAAAACTAAACTAGTGAGACTAGACCACAATGTTCAGAGCCTGGTTTGCCATGACGTCCTGATACTTATTTGAAGACCTGAATTCCCTGTGTTGTAGATACTTCAGTGAGCATTTCCTGAATTTTTATTGAATTATTCAGTTATAGAGAACGTTGATTTTTATGAGATATAGCACTTGTATTTATTTGTTGCTTAAAAAATAATTGGAAGTAATATGGATGGATGTAGACACCATTATTGGTAGTGAAATAACTCGGAAACAGTAAAAAACCACATGCTTTTATTTATAAGTGGGAGCTAAACAATGGGTACACAGGAACATACAGAGTGGAAGAATAGACATTGGAGACTTTAAAAGGTGTGAAGGTGGGAGGTGAAGTGAAGGATGAAATGCTACCTTTTGGGTACAATGTACACTACTATGCAGGTGATGGGTACACTAAAAATCCAGACTTCACCACTGTGCAATTTATTCATGTAACACAACTGCATTTGTACTCCTAAACCCATAAAAATATAAAGTAAGAAAAATTAGAATATATCTTAGAAATTATAGGAGATTAATGGAAAAACAATAATTCAATGATATTCTTATTTACTACCTCAAAATGTTGACCTGATATAAAAAAGAATCTAAAAATTAGTTTTCAGTCTGCTTTCAGTCTGTACTTGACCGTATATAGAAAACAACTAGAATCTCTGGAAAAATATAAAAAAACAACTATCTGGAGACTCAGAAGAGTAGGAGAAAAAACAAACAAGTGGATTCTGGAGGGGAATTCAAACTTGGAGGAAGGGAGTGGCACAGAATTATTTTTCCTGTGTTTGTGGCTCTTTTCCTGAGAACAGGCTGAGGTTGGCATATGGACAGCTGCTAAAATTGTAAAAGGAAATCCAGAGTCCTTCTTGCTTTAGGAACTAGAGGGCAGAGTTCAGGAAAACTATAGACATTGGAAAGCTAAGGAGGAATTCTATAAAAGAGAGAGCCAGAGTAGGGGAATCCTCAAAATCCATGAATAACACTGCCCAAGTTTCTGGTGCTTCTGAACCGCACTTGTGCAGGGTGAATTTAGAGCAGCACAACTGAGAATGAAAGAGCTAAACTGAAATTTGAGGTATACCCAAGAGACAGAGTTTATACTTAGAATCCTACCTAGCTAATTGCCTGCTAAAACAAAAATCTAATACTCATTCAAAGAGATTAGCAATGTCCAAGGTCTATATAATATATTCATAATGTCTAAGATACAGTCCAAATTTATTAAACATAAGAACCAGGATGGGGAATTGTTTAATGATTATAGATTTCAGTTTGGGAAGATGGTAATGGTCGTACAATATTGTGAAAATACTTAATGCCACTGAACTGTACTCTTAGAAATGGTTAAAATGGTAACATTTGTTTATTTAACCATGATTAAAAAGAAGATGGTGATGAAAATGTAATCATTTTTAAAGGAAAAAGTCAATACAGATGATCTAGATATTGGAATTTTCAAGCAAACATTTTGAAACACCAATATGGCCAGTGATCTAAAGGACAATATGCTCACAATGAATGAAAAGATAAGAAATGTCAGCAGGGAAACAGAAGCTATTAAAAAAATCAGATGGAAGTTCTAAAACTGAAAAATACATTATCCAAAAAAATCAACATTTTATATAAGTTGTGTATTATATTCTCTCTCTCTCTCTCTCTCTCTCTCTCTCATCTAGATTTCACTTTGTCACTCAGGCTGGAGTACAGTGGCGTGATCATGATGATCATGGCGCATGACAGCCTTGACCGCGATTCTTCCACCTCAATATCCCAAGTAGCTAGGACTATAGGCACACCCTACCATGCCTGACTACTTTTTTATTTTTTATTTTTTTTAAGAGTCAAGTTTTTGCTGTGTTGCCCAGACTGGTCTTGAACTCCTGGGCTTAAGCAATCTGCTCGCCTTGGCCTCCCAAAATTGCACTGTGCCCAGCTTATATATTCTTTAACATATAAATATTTTTCTTTTTTGGTATAAAATTATGATGTCACTTCAAATTCTTTTTTTAGACTCTGTTACAGTAGGTGAGCTGCATCTGTTAGCTGAAATTTTCTAACTCTGGATTGTGTCAGATGGAAGTTTGTATTTAGTTTTACTATAATACAACATATTTGTTCCTAGAAATTCTTGCACTATACAAAATTACCCAAAAGCTATAGGGATTATTAGAAAAATTGAGCTAGGGTTGCAACACTCAAAAATGACGTTGATTATATATTTTTAAAAAAGGAACCTAATAAAAACAAGAGCACAGTTTTACTTATGTTAAATGGTAAAAACAACAACAGCATAGGTTCTTTAATGAATACAGCTCTTTATCTTGAAAAAGTCTTGTTGTTTACTTGTGGAGGAAAGGTTGTACTTCAGAGTTAAGTGGTTGAAGGAGGGCTAGTCTGAAATTGGGTGGAATGTTGTATCTCCTAATGTGGATGAATATGGTCTATAACACATATCGACGTTAATATCTGTGGAGGATGTTGAAGTGTGCTTGTTCGTGTATTCCTACATAGTCCAGTTCAGCTAGGTGCATTTTTATGCCTTCACCTAGTGTTTCTTGCAGAAAAAATCACACACAAAATTCACGTTATGCCCAAATTGTTCTCTAATATGCCAGTGAGTTGGAACAAATGCACATTTTCAAAACAAGCATTAGAGCAGAACTGACTGTTCCTAACCTCACAAAGTTATCAGGATTACAGGAGACAGTCCATGTAAAATGCTTGGATTTCCCTAGCATATAATAGTGCTTGGCTCATTTTGGTTTTCCTGCTTCTTTTGTGATCCTAGTTTGCAACTGCTCTGTTTTTCTTAGGGAATATGATTATTTGCAGTAAAGAAACTAGTCCACTTACTGAGAATCTGTACTCTTCTTAGGAAAAATACTCACTTGGGTTTATCAAGAAAACTTGAGTGCTGGAGTTCCTCTTTTGTTAATTTATAAGGAAAAAGTGATTCGATATAAATATCAAGAGGAGAAAACACTGTTAGAATACTCTCACAGGGGAGTGATTTCACTTTTATGTGGGAAAAAAAGTTGAAAGACTTTGTAACCAGTTGAAGTTGCTGAAATCTAATGCTCTTAAGACATTGTATAAAGATTTAGCATGACTTCATTGAAATAGTCTACTGAAGTTTGAGGTAGAAAGCTAGGATTTGATTAAGCTGATTAATAACAATTAAAAATTTAATGAATAAAGGATGTCTTTGATATTCATCCTTTAAATGCAATGCTAAGTACCATAAGTTAATGTTTTTCCTAGCCCATGTTTTTATTTTTAATTATGAAATACTGCAAATCCATGGAAAAGAATGTGATAACATACATATATTTATAACTATCACTAGGATTAAGTTAATATTATTTGCCATGTGTATTTATTTAAGAAATGTAAAATGTAGTACTAAGACCTTGCACCATCTTTTCTTCTCTGTTGGTTACCACCGCCACATTATTGATTTGTTTTATTGTATGAAAATATATCCTTAAACAACGTATATTCTTGCTTTGTGGGTTTTCAAATTTTTATGTAAGTAGATATTCCACTTATACTTTTGCAACTTTTTTCATGTTACTATTATGTTTTTCAAATATGGATAAGTGTAGATATAGTTTAATTGCTATCTAATATTCTATAAGATGGTTAAGTGTCTTCATTTCTGTTATTAAAAAGGAAAGTGCTTCATTGAGTTCTTTTTGATTCTTAGTGAGAAATTATATAAATCACATTGATGTTTTTAGGAAATCCTCCTAAAGTTAAATGTAAAATTTTCTTTCCCTGTGATTCAGGTCTTTGAAAAAATGTCCCCACTCCCCCCCAGCTCTTTTAGCATAATTTGGCAAAGGGAGGCTTCAGTACTCTTCAGTGACATCTCTATCCTTTCTTGGATATGTTTTCTTGGTGTTGAAAAATTCACATCAGCATAACATTTAAAGGAAGACCTTAGAGACAAAATTTCAAGTTGACAAAAAGATGGATACTGTTAAATTCAGAAATTCTATCCAAATCGCATAAAGAATCCTGTTTAGTCACGTAATTAAGAAACTGGTAGGATGGAATACTTGTATTGCTTAGATTTGTCTCTGGTGTAGGTTAAGAATTCTGTATAGCTTTACTTCATTTACCAAACATATGTCAATCATCCTATTTAAAAAATAACAACTTATGTGGAGCCAATATGTTAATAAATCTTTACCATGCTAAATGCAAAATTCTGTGTCTGTTTTGTGTTTCTTAAACTAATAGTATCTCTAATTTGATATTAGGACTATATTTTAAGAGATCTTTTTTCTTCTTTTCTACTGGCTTATATACTGTTAGAAGGCTATTGTTTGAATAAATATTTACCAGTTGATTGACAGCATATTTAGGTAAATATGGTACTCTTATTTTGAGAAGTCTTTTAAATAATGAAGTTTTTAACTTTTACATAACATTCTCCAAAATTCATTTCTCCTGTGTCACAGTGACTTAGAATCAATCTGAAGAGAATGCAATTGATGTAACTAGTATCTGAATAGCATTAACTGCCACCAGTAATGGTTGCTTAAATATGACCAACCATTGGTACCAGTAATGGTTCCTTAAATATAAGCAAGAAAATTAGCCTGAAATCAAAATTTAATAAATAGCTATATATATGATATTGAATATTTCTGTTAATGATAGTATATTCTATTTGCTTGTCTTATGTAGTTTATGAATAAAACAGATTTTAAAGTGCTGTTTAATTAATATCTCATCTGGTTTTGGATTGAGCCTCTGGTGATATTAAAATGTCATGATTGTTTGTTTAAATGCTGTCTATTTTCTTCATAACATTTGCCCTGGACAGATCTCACTTATGCCTGTTATCTCATTGTCTTATCCAGTTTAGAATTTATCCCAATTTTAAAATTTATAATGAAGCAATATTGTTCATAGTTGCACTAAAATAAGACAGAGTAAACTTGTAGACCTCCAATTTGAACTTATAGCTTCTGCCATGGTTTTGTCTAGTGGCATGTAAGTCACAAATACGATGAACAGATTTCATTTTAATATGTGAAACATATTAAATCTGAAAGACTGTGTCTTTTTCCTTTTGGATTTAACATAACTAACTTCTCCCTTTTAGAACACCTTGTAGGGTTTATACTGATAAAAGAAGTGTTCTCAGACAAAGCAGGTAGGAAACGCTAAGTTAAGTCTCACTTTGCTGGTGGTAGGGAGATGAGTATTTATTTATTTATTTATTTATTTATTTATTTATTTATTTATTTATTTATTTTGAGTTAGAGTCTCACTCTGTCACTCAGACTGGAGTGCAGTGGCTGCTCCTGGCCACCGCAGCCTCGACCTGCTGGGCTCCGGCGATCCTTCCGCCTCAGCCTTCCCAACTGGAACTACAGATGCGCGCTACCACGCCCGGCCAATTTTTTGATTTATTGTAGAGATGAGGTCGCACCAAGTTGCCCAGGTGGGTCTCAAACCCGCGGGCTCAGGCAATCCACTCACCTCAGCCTCCCAAGGTGCGGGATTGCAGGCTGAGCCACTGAGCCCGACTGAGATGAGTATTTAATAATGTTTCATTTGCTGGTGGATGGAGTTCGAGGAAAGTGGGAAGTTAGAGGTGGTTACAGGTGAAATACATACAGAAGGTAAAGACTGAACAGAACTGCTACAGGTCATTAGAGAGAGTGAGCAAAGCACTCTTGGTATAGTAGTTTTGTCATTTATTGAATAGTGTAAATCTAAAGCCTATTTATTATTTGGCAGTTTTTAAATTTTGTTATAAACTCATCATCAATCAATTTTTAAAAATAGAAGTATGCATTTAATAAAGAACAAAGTGCTAAATTTCAATTCAGTATTTAACATACACAAAATGTCTATTGACAATTACCATCCACCATGAGAGTTGTAGTGATATCACTGACCATATAACAACCAGAAGATATAACATCTACTTAAAATGTTAGGAATTATTTTAAGAATATGTTTCAGGCCGGGCTCGGTGGCTCAACCTGTCTTCCCAGCACTTTGGGAGGCTGAGGAGAATGGATTGCCTGAGCCTGCAGGTTCAAGACCAGTCCAGGCAACTTGGTGAGACCTTGTCTCTACAATAAATCAAAAATTAGCTGGGCATGGTAGCGTGAGCCGGTAGTTCCAGCTACTTGAAAGGCTGAGGCAGAAGGATCGCCGGAGCCCAGCAGGTCGACTCTGGGGTGGCCATGAGTGTGCCACTGCACTCCACCCTGGGCGACAGAGTGAGACTCCAACTCAATAAATATATATATTTTTTTCAAGATGACAATTAATACATATAGGTGCAAAATATGTTTACATAACTCTGTGAAACATGACCTCATTGAGATCAAATGACGTTTTGAAAATTGTTTTTACCTTTTATTTTATGTTTTTATTTGGACATAAAAATGAAACAATAGCTATTAATGTGTTGGCTCCTGTAGTAGAAAAATGCCCAAAGACTGCTGGTTTTCACATAGAAAATCAGTTAATTCCAGAAATAGACTGTTTTCGCTCCAAGTATTGATATGTATGTTCTGTCAGTGCCATCAATGGGAATGAAGTAAAGCTTTTGTAAGTTTATTTTGTCAGAAATGTTGTAAATGCTATTGCAAATAAAAAAGTCCAACTTTGAAGATAAAACTGTTTTTTGTTTTTTTTTTTTTTGCTAAAAGGATGTTATGGTAAAAATCAATGTTCTTATTAACATATGGAACAAATGTTTTGGGAATTTTGTGGTGCATGCAAACAATCTCTGCTTATTCTGCCAGTTGAAATGAAACTGCAGTGGTTAAACTTACTGATACTGATAATATTCAGTTTAACTGAACTACAAAAGTCCTGTGATGAAACTGATATTGAAAAAACATCCTTTAGTGTAACAATGCACACTTTTTGCTGCATGTTGTCTAACAGGATTTTAGAAATATGATTTTGTGAAGAACTGCTTTGCAAATTATCTTAAGTTTCCTACGTAGGCTTAAACATTTTTTAAAAATTGATAACCAGTTCTTATATATATTGGTTAAGTTTTCACTCAAGGTCATTGGAAATACTTAATGTCATTAATGGAATTCTAAAAATCTTCAGTTTTTGAAAATTTGAGAAAATAGCAGTTACTGGAAACAAGTCTTGTAAACAGGAAGACCCTGAAATCTGTCCCTGTAAAAGCAAGGGAAGAACTGAAATAATTAAATGGCAAGAGTTCAAGATTTAATTGGGAAGTTGTCATTTGTAATATGTTATCTATGAAGACTCTTTTGATGGTGCCCTATTTTTAATTAGATAAGTTCATGTTTTATATGTGATTGAAATGACATTGAGAAGGCTCTTGGTATTCCAATATCTAAATTTGATGAAATATTTTTAAACGGATGAATCATTATTTGAAAGTTTTGTCTCAGTAACTACAAAAAAAAAGTTCATTGACTAAAGGGGGAAAGTTAAATACTTGAATTTGAAGTATTTATAAACTTCAGCATAAAAGAGATCATTGGTAATATCCTTCATTTAACAGAATTTTCCCTGAGCTTACCAAGTTGTTCAGAAATACAGAGGTTTTTTTTTTTCATTAAAAAGATTATAGTATACAGAGAAGTAAGTTACAAATGTCAGCAGTTTCATAATTACTAATCATAAGTCATAAGTTTTATTTTGAAATTGACTATAAGCAATTTTATTTTTTAAAAAGCTTAAAAATAATGAGACTATATAAGAATACATTCTCCAGAGAAATACCAGTGCCTTAGTACTAGGGATAGATAGAGTGAAGAAACTGATTCAGTTATATGAATGTGTGGTGAATAATTATTCTGCTCATGTTTTTAGTGCATTATTGTATACAAATATGCTTTTATCTTTTAGAAATGATTTTATTTTTGAAGATATACTTTAGAACTATTTTATAAGCTTGCCAATTTAATTTTTACAATCAGTAAATATTTTAAAAAATCATATAATTTTAATTATTTTAAATGCCCTATCTCATTTTCAAAATTGTCTATGAATATTGTGAAAATATTTAATTTTCTAAAAATTAATTTTGGAAATAGAACTATGAGCAAGATATATCATTCTGCTAACTTAAAAAATCATTGTAATTAAGACTCTTTCTTGCCGAGCTCGGTGGCTCAGCCTGTAATCCCACGCCTTTGGGAGGCTGAGGTGAGTGGATTGCCTGAGCCCGCGGGTTTGAGACCTGCCTGGGCAGCAAGACCTCATCTCTACAATAAATCAAAAAATCAGCTGGGCTTGGTAGTGCATGCCTGTAATTCCGGCTACTCGGAAGGCTGAGGCGGAAGGATTGCTGGAGCCCAGCAGGTCGAGGCTGCGGTGGCTGGGATCGGCCACTGCACTCCAGTCTGGGTGACAGAGTGAGACTCCAACTCAAAAAAAAAAAAAAAAAAAAGACTCTTTCTTTGATTTATTTTACTTGTAGATTTTAAATCTCAACACTCAAATGAACTTTAGAATTAACCCACTTGTAAATTTTGTCTCTGCATTTGCAAATACTGATGGTTAACTGGGTTTACCAGGTTTTCTCAGCAAGTTAATCACACAATTCAGTATACTACATTTTCTTTTAAGGTGGATTTGAGTTGTATTCCTCACTTGGGGAATATTTTGTTAATTGTCTTTAAAAAATAAATCATAGAATTTTTCTTATTTGTAGCTGAACCAACGTGGTCTAGTAACTAGTGATTTGCAATTGTTGATACCCAAATTCATAATAGATCTGTTAACATTTTCACTTATATTTTTTATAATTCTGATTTAATAAAACTATGTTAATGCTTTTAAAAAACACTGCTAATTAAATAAATAAATAAATAAAAAGCACTGCTACTGAAATAAGGTTGCTTTTTATCTAAATCAATTATCTTAACCAATTATTATTGTAAAAGAGTTTACCACACCATTCCTGTACTTTGACTTATTGTTCTAGAATTGTCATTAACTCTGCCTAACTTTTTTTATTTTTTAGTCTATTTCTAATGTGTCTAAAATTTCTAGTGTCATGTAAATGATTTATTGTTCCTCAGTTTGTTTTTTTTTCATGTATTATAAATTCTGTTTGGCTTATAGCTAAAATTGTACATATGTAGCCTTCTAAGTTAAAACTATGCTTTTTCAGTAAGATGACTGTAGTTTAAAATACAAACCTATTTTGTTAATATTTCAATTTTGGTATAATTATTATTAAAATTATCTCAATATATGCTAATGTAGTACATTCAAAAATTGACTTAGGAAGTCTTATTACAGTGTAAAAGCTACTATAATAAGTTGTTCTCTTACATAAATAAATAAATGACCAATATTACTAGAGGCTATAAGCAGCATGGGGGAAAAATGGAAGAAGTCTTTTATCCTAGTTTTTAGAGGGCATCAGCAGCTTGCTTTTATGAAAAAGTAACAGCTAAATGCACTGCAAATAATTTGCAGTAATCCAGTTCAGTGATTCATGTGTCTGCTTTAATGGGTCATAATTCAGGGTAAAGTAACTGAGTGCAGTCAGAGTGCAGACACTGCTTATGCCAGGGACAGTATCTCTTCATAAAACACACCTCAGGAGAAGCAGTTTGCCAGCCCCCTAATACTCTCTGATGTTTTGATGTCCTGCATATTTTTCCGATTAAGTTTTGAGTGCCATGTTTTTAGTTGTATTTCCACATTCATTATTCTCACGTAGACCCTTCAGCAGGTTTGCCATATATGATTATTTTTTTAATGATGCCTTTCTTTCCACTTCAGCAGTTTAATAATCTAGCACATGGCTGCTTCTCAGTACTCAGCATTCACCTCCCCAATACAGAAGAGGACATGTGCTTTGGCTTCAAAATTCCATTTGCAGCATTAGAAATGCATATTCCCTACGGAACAACATTTGTTTGACATAACCATTCATTTTTATTACCTCTTTAAATATGTTTATCCAGAGTTATCAATAATCATAAATAACTGTATTCTCATCTTGTTCTGTTTTTTTCCAACAGACAAAATTGCTTACCCAGTACATATTAAATCTCGGCAAGTATGATCAAAACTACGACATCAGAGACCGTACAAGATTTATTAGGCAGCTTATTGTTCCGAATGAAAAGAGTGGAGCTTTAAGTAAATATGCCAAAAAAATATTCCTAGCACAAAAACCTGCACCACTGCTTGAATCTCCTTTTAAAGGTATTATTATCGGAGTATAACTACAGAATATATGTTATCTAAAAAATTATGGCAGCATGTCCCCATTTCTAGTGTGCTTAAAATTGATCTCTTAGAAAATATGAGTGATTAGCATATATAAACATTTAAGAACAGTGTGCTATGTACTCATTCATCTGCTCTCCAGAGCAAGTTTTATATTTTTATAGACCTTATTTACCTAAATAATTTCAAGCCTTCTGATTTTATTCTTACTAAACAGTTAAACTGGATGCAGTAAATGAGAGCTGTGTTATTCTTGTAGACATTGACATCATTTCTACTTTAGTTTTATAAGGAATATAATTCATTTTAATAGTTATTAAATATTCTGTGTACACTAATATAAATGTTTTTCAGAGGAATTATTTGTAAAAAATCTCTATATTTAAGTTGGTTTTTCAAAGAGTGAAGTTATTTCTCCCAGCTTTGTAAAAGGACTCACTAAATATTTTTTTTATCAGTTTACAAGTAGCCATTCCAGTTGAAATAAAATGATTATATACCTTGGTCTTCATATTGTTTCTTTTTTAATTGTTGCAAAGCGATAAAAAGCAATTCAGTTTTGTAGAAAAACTATTAAAATTCTGGATGTGTTTGTGCCAAGACATGTATATGGATTGTTTAACTGTGCTGTCATTCTTAATATTCACAGTAAAGTAATTTTTAGAGAAGCTACATTTCAGAGCAACACCTCTAAACACACTGACTGATTAGCTTTTTTATTGACCATTATGGGGGAGATTATTGTAATCTATGGGCTGAAATCAGTTTTTTGACCTATGAAGAGCTTCCTAGTTTATATTTATTCCTTGACATTTGAGGTAATATGCCAATTACCTTGAGCTCTGATTATGATTGTTCTCTGTTATATACAGCTCATATTGTTTATTTTATATTTTTCTCTATTTTTAATAGATAGAGATAATTTCCAGCTTGGCACCTTATCTCATACTCTCAATACTAAAGCTACTGGGTACCTGGAATTATCTAATTGGCCAGAGGTGGCGCCTGACCCATCAGTTCGAAATGTAGAAATAATAGAATTGGTAAGTTGACCTTCCTAAATTAATTTTGTTCAAGCAGTAGGAGATTCTAGGATAACTATTGTTTTATTTGAAAGCTTTTTGAAGATTTGAAAACTGAAAATTGGTCTAGTATTCCTAAATGTAAGAAATATTTATGGGAACTAAATATTATAGTATTCCTGTGCCATTGTGCATGTTCTGTTCTTTTGATTCAAGGAAATAGAGAATTGTATTCTCTGCTTCAGTACCACCCACATTTGTGCTGTTGCATTTGTAGCTGGGTAGATTCAATTTCTAAGGTATTTAGTTTCATTGGATTAGGCTTTTTCTACTTTGTTTAGAGATTTGCAAGCTTCCTGTCAATATTTTTCTAAATAATTTTTGCTGATCTCTTTGGAAAAAACATACAAAGTGTTCCTCAGATTTTCTGGTGAAGCCATTTTAAGTGAAACGTCAGCATAAATAGGGAGCATTATGTACCAAAAATGTCTGACAGGGTACAACTAAAATGAGTAAAACGTTGCTTTTATGTTTAAAAAAACTTGATATACAAATACTCTTTCTAGATCTTTAAAAAAATGCTGGCTATTAAGATAAAAGAATTAATACTCTTTTCCAGTGTTATCTGTTCCTTTCTTATATAGATTTAAAAAATAAGGATTGGGGCCTTCTGATTATATTTAGAGATTATGTGAAATATACCTAATACTTTTTAAAGTAGAATTAATTTTAAAAGAACAGTTAAGAATTATATTCTGGGAACTTTTCTGGTAGAAAAGATATATTGAACTAGCATTCAAATAACCAGAGTTTCTTTTCTTTTTTTTTTTTTTTAACCACTAATTTCCGAGGGAAAGTAAGTTAACCTCCTTGCTCTTAGCTTTTCTGTATACAGTCAAAGAAAACCTTTATTATTTTAAAAGAGTTTGTCTTTTTTTTTTGGAGTCAGGATCTCACTCCGTTGCCCAAGCTGGAGTACAGTGGCATGATCACGACTCATTGCAAATGACCTCATAGGCTCAGGCAATCCTTCTGCCTCTGCCTCCCGGGTAGCTGGAACTAAGGTGCACACCACCACGCCCAGCTATTTTAAAAAAAATTTTTGTAGAGACAAGATCTTACTAAATTGCCTAGGTTGGTCTCAAACTCCTGGGCTTAAGCATCCTCCTGCCTTGACCTCCCAAAGTGTTAGAATTACAGGCATGAATCACCTTGCCCAGCCACTTATTTTCTAAAATGATAGTAGCCACATAATTTAATTCATCTGAAAAATATGTTTCTCTTAATGAGTTCAATGTATTCTGGCTTTGGAGAATGGCCAGAAACAGTAACTAATAATAACTCCATTTTTTTTTGAGTTGGAGTCTCACTCTGTCACCCAGACTGGAGTGCACTGGCTGCTCTCGGCCACCACAGGCTCGACCTGCTGGGCTCCAGCGATCCTTCCACCTCAGCCTTCCAAGTGACTGGAACTACAGGCACGTGCTACCATGCCCAGCTAATTTTTGATTTATTGTAGATATGAGGTCTCGCCAAGTTGCCCAGGCGAGTCTCGAATCCGCGGGCTCCCAAAGCTCTGGGATTACAGGCTGAGCCACTGGGCCCGGCAATAATAACTCCATTTAGGAAACCCTGGTAGTGTACTGTGAGAATGTTTTGTAAATACTGTCTTGCTTAAACCTTATAATGATCATAAATTTTGGTTATTGTTATTCCTGTTTTGCAGATGAGGAAGCCAAGACTGGGAGATCCTAAGTAAATAGCCTAGGTTCACATAGCTAGTTAAGTGATAAAACCAAATTTCAACCTGGGTCTGTCTGAGTCTGTTGTTCACGCTCCTGATATGTTTTATTATGTTATATGAGGAGAGGAAGCCTGAGCTTGTTTGCAAATCTGTATTATCTAGTGCTTAGCACCATCATTTTCATGTTTTGACAAGTGATCTATACTTAGAGATGGCCAAAAAATATGTAAAATTGAACATATGTAAATTTGTGGAAACCAATTACGTGTCTATTCCTCCTTGCAGCAACAGGTTTATTAATTTTTCACTCAAATCAACATATGCATACTCTTCAAAACAATTGCTCTATTGTGCAATGACTGCTGTCAGATACTAGAATGCAAAGAGTATTCTTTGTTATGATCCTTACAACAGATATACTTTCTCTCCTATTGTCTTTTTATACCTGTTTGTTATTTTTATGGTTCTGTTCTTTTTCATTATTGGGTATATAATGTTTTGGCCCAAGTGAACCATTCTTTTATCCTCCCCTGCTTCTTCCCTGTCCACACCTCCCTGCTACCCCACTCCCCTACAAAGAAAGGTTTGTCTTCTCAAAAATAGATAGCAATGCTATGCAGTTTAATTTTGTATTAGCAGTATTTTTATTTTGGCTGACAGATTGGTTGGTTGGCTGGCTTCTTCCATTTTCATGTGCTCTTTTAAGCATTAACTAACTTACACGGATAGTACTTAAATAACCTATTTTCTTATGTTCATTTCACCTGTCCAGTTCAACAGAGACAAATTGATTTGTTTCATTTTGCTGATGGCATTCCTGAAATTGATAATTGGTAACTTACTATGGAGAATCATTATAACTGATGGGACCTGGTTGAAGAGAACTGTCACTGTCCCTTGATGCCACGAAGAAAACAGCTTCAATCCATTGGTGTCTGAGACAAATTGGCTTAAAATTGTACTATAAGGGATACAATTAAGTATAAAAATAATATAGATAGTT
The DNA here is from genome assembly GCF_000164805.1 of Carlito syrichta. Taxonomy (NCBI): domain Eukaryota; kingdom Metazoa; phylum Chordata; class Mammalia; order Primates; family Tarsiidae; genus Carlito; species Carlito syrichta. The sequence goes on along the minus strand of NW_007077839.1, from coordinate 330,203 downwards.
TTATTTTCAGATGCAGCTGTAACAGTGCAGAAAATCATGGTCATATTATCCTTCTGCCTCTCACTTTACCTCCCCTCCCCTCCAAAGTCATGGCATTGTATTTCTTTCACATAATACACTATGTTATTCTTGTACTGTAAAGTGATCTTACAGGGTCAAATCCTGTTACTGTTAAATATAACTTAGTAAGAAAAATGGTCTAGCCTTAGATAATCTGATATTTTAATCAAAACAACAGGGAACCTAGTCAGATTGACACTAGAAGTCACTTTGAATTACACGCCACTATTTCCGGGATTTCAGTTATAATGTATATTTATATAATGATATCAGTGAGTTTTGAAGATCTTTAAGAGTGTATTTGCTTAGTTCTAGAAACTCCTTTCTTCTCCCATTACAGAAAGACTGTCTTTTGCATATCAAAAATATTTTGCTTTATAAATATGTCTGTCAATATTTTATCCCTCATAGGAACTTAGTGTCTCTACTCTTCTCTTTTCCCCGTTATTCTTTTTGCTTAGAATGATACTATCATAATCATAAAGGGCCATAATAAAAATTGAAAATATTTTTATTGTTAGTTTTTGGCCCCTTAAAACTTGAGTCTCCATAAATACAGATCCATGGCCATGTCAAGAAGCATGGAAGCCCAGTTTTCCCAAGTTGTTTAATCTTACTAAATTGATCAGTAAACTTTTTGTCAGGCTTCAGAGAAATGTGTTTGTTTGGATTTAAGAAAAATATGAACTTTGTAGTTTGCTAAATAAAGGAGACTTTTTAAAATAGAATAGTGTATTTATCTACATTTGGAGACAGAAGCACTTTAAATACATGTGAAAGAAAGTAGTACTGCTGATCTCATGTAGATATCTTATCATGTAATTTTTACTCATTTTCCTATTATTGTCCAGTTAGCAATTTTCCAGATTACTGAAGCTTATCTCTTTAAGCAGCATACCTTGAGCCCTCCAGATCAGTGGTTTTTTTTAATGTAGCTGCACATTATAATCATGTGGAGACCTTTAAACAAAACAAATTTATGTCAGACCTGCAGCAGAACAATAAAATCAGAATCTCAGGAGGGGAACCCAGGTATTAGTTTTTTAGTATCAATATTTTTATTGTTTATATTACCATTAAAAAATATTCTTAGGTGATTTTAATAAGCATCTGTTGTTTAGAGTCATTAAAAAAAAAAAATTGGAGTCTCACTTTATCACCCAGGCTGGAGTGCAGTGGTACTCTCGTCTGCCTGAACCTTGCAAGTAACTGGAATTACAGGGTGTGCCACCATGGTCAGCTAATTTTTCTTTTTAATTTATTGTAGAGATGAAGTCTTGCCAAGTTGACCAGGCTGGTCTCAAACCCATGGGCTCAAGCAGTCCTCTTGCCTCTGCCTCCCAAAGTGCTGAGATTATAGGCATGAGCCACTGTGCCCGGCCTGAGAACCATTCTTGCATAAGAACTTCTATCATGTTGTAAATTCCCTTACAACAATATATGTGCTCTAGTACATAGACTGGCACGTAGTAGAAACTTACTTAAATATATAATAAATAAATGAGTCTTAACCATTTTGACCTTTTAAAAGTATATACATTTCCCTACTCCTTAAAAGAGAGATGTGAAACATTTAATTTTTTCTTGATGAATTGAGGTCACAATTGTAAAACCAGTTTAATACACTGCATTAAGGCCTTTTAGGGGCTCATGTTAGTGAATACTATTACTAATACTGTACTGAGTAAACACTGAAGTGTTTACTTAAATCCAAACAACATGTTTTCTGAATTTAATATTAAAGTCATTAAAAGACTAATAGATATAAGTAATACCTACTGTGCCAGTAACACTTAGGGAGTATATCAGTGTATAAAATATTTTAAAATCTCTTCACTCCAGAAACTGAATTCTACTAGGAATATACCAACAATTTAAAAAGCAAATAAATTATATAGTATGTTAGTAAGTAATACATGCTGTGATTTAAAAAAGAGAGAATGGTGTTGGGAGTGGGAAAAGCTGGGGGCAAGGCCTAGGGCATTTGGAGGACCAGTAGGGAACAGAACAGGCAAGAGGGTAAGCAGCAGAGGGAAGTCAGAGGAAAGGGGCAGGGGTAGCTGTGGAGCGATGGTTGTGGAGGGCTGTGCAGTCTGTAGTAAGGGCTTCAGCTTTTGTCTGAGTGAAATGGGGAACTATTGCAGGGTTTCAGACCAAAGAGGTGCTTGATCTGACTTGGGTGTTAATAGAATCATTCTAGGTACTGCATAGTGCCAACTGGGGTTGGGACGTTGAGGGGGAAGTAGAAGCACTGTAAGTCCAGAAGAAGATGACTCAGAAGAAGATGACTCATGGTACTGAAGGATTTCTTGGTAGCTTAGATGTTTAGGATGTGAGAGAAAGAGATAAATCATGGATTACCCAGGATTGTTGAGGTTGTCCATACTAAACATACACTTTTCTTTCTTTTCCCTCTTCACCTCAGTGTCAGGCTTTATTAACTCACATTCTTATTGCTGTTATTGTGTCTACTTCTAATGACCCTCACCTATTCTAGGGTATATTTCTTTAGTTTAAATCTTCTGTGAACTAACGATCACAAAAGTTTAAAAAGTAAGTAAAATAAGATTGTTGGTTTAATATAATGGGCTGTGAGTGAGAGTTTATGTTCTTATATTTAGGAGAAAAGTGAATCAACCTGAATGCCAGGACTTCTAATGGCATCTGTGTTGAGACCTTAACTTTTCTTTTGAGTTCACCATTATATTTTTAATGATTAAGTTTCCAAGAAGTCGGAATCTCTTAATGAGAATTCATTTACATTTACTTTGTTTAATTAGGCAAAAGAATGGACCCCAGTAGGAAAAGCAAAGAAAGAAAATTCTGCTAAGAAATTTTATTCTGAATCTGAGGAAGAGGAGGACTCTTCCAATAGCAGCAGTGACAGTGGTGAGTTTTATAATTTATTGGAATATATTTTCACTTAGTAGATAAATACTATACCTCTAAAACAAGACCTACTACATAATACTCAGCAAGTGGTTATAAGTTAAAATTATACTATTAAAATAGCTTTTTTCATTTATATATCGCTGTTCAATTTTCAAAGTAATTTCTAATTACTAAATTCCCATTTTATTTGACAATGCCTCTTGGACACATAGCTAATAAATGGCAGAGCTAAAACGGGAACTCATGCTTTTCTGAATTCTAACCTATACTGCCTGTTACAGCAGTTAGCACATTGGAAAACATGATTTTACACTTGATAAACTTTTAATGGGCTCCTTAAAAGTAACTTTCTTTTATAATGATGTAAAGTTTATTTTAAACCTGGAAGAGTCTTTTTCTCTTCCATTTTATACTCATCTATTTCTGTGTGAACGTGTAAGAGAATAAAGCTAAAATTATTACATCTCTGTGTGCTAAAAAAAAAAAAATTGAGCTAAAGATTGAGGCTAAACGTATGCCATAAAAAGAATACTAAATAGGAAGGACTTAGAAGTTGTGGGTTTAGCTGTGCAAATTGAATAAAGCACCTACCTTTCTCTTATATCTGATAAGTAAAGGGGTAGAGTTAGATGTTTATTTTAAAACCCTTTCATTACTAAAATTCTGTGAATGATTTGCATAGTGAAAATATATTGGAGTCATTTTTCTAATGCTTTTATTAACAGTTAACCTAATAGGCAGATCTGACATCGAGCTTTCTTTAAAATCTTTATTCCTTGGAGAACCAGGGCCCCTCACTGTTACTTGGTTTTTCACTAACCTACTCTACGGTAACTTTCTCCGCCCCCCCTCCCGTTTTCCTTATAAAAATCTTTGTGTTCAGTGTCTGATAAATTAATCTGTGATATATTACTTTCTGAAGTAATGAACTGAAAGTAGAGAAAATATCTAAACCCAGGAAGTTAATGTTAAAAAATATGGAATTTGGGGAATAATGTAGAACTGCAAGGAAGATCTGTTCACATAATTAAGCATGTACCTCTTCATTTTGTACTATATAAATATTTGTCTCCATTATGTTTATTCACAAGCTCATACCTGTTCATGGGCTAACCATTTAAAATACATATTCGAAATTTTTAGTTAATATTGTGGTGTTTAATGGATTTATCTAATCACATATAATAGTGAGTCATGTGGCACGAGTTCCACAGTAGGTACCAGAGGGAGAAAGAAAGGACATTTCTTATTAAAAGCTATTGGATTTTGTCAAAGAAATAGAAATCAAAACTACAATGAGAATACTATCTCACATCAGTAGGGATGGCTATCATTAAAAGGTCAAAAAACAACAGGTGTTGGTGAGACTGTGGAGAAAGGGAACACTTCTGCACTGCTGATGGGAATGTAAGCTAGTTTTAGCTTTTGTGGAAAGCAGTGTGGTGTTTTCTCAACTAAAGATTGAGCTGCCATTTGATCCAGCAATCCCACTTCTGGGAATGTACCCAGAGGAACATAAGTTGTGTTACCAAAAAGACACCTGCACACATGTATTCATTGCAGCACTATTCACAATAGCAAAAACATGGAACTAACCCACATGCCCATTGAAAGTGGACTGGATAAAGAAAATATGGTACATATACACGATGGAATATTATGCAGCCATAAGGAACAAAATCATGTCCTTTGCAACAACATGGTTGCAGCTAGAGACCATCATTCTAAGTGAACTATCACAGAAACAGAAAACTTAATACTGCATGTTCTCACTCTTATGCAGACCCAAGACCTTGGACACAAGCACAAAGGTGGGAACAACTGAAACAGAGCACTGCTAATGGTGGGTGGTGAGGGAGGGAGGATAGGGGTGCACAACTACCTATTGGGTACATGTCCATCACAAGGGGGAGAGAGAGCTCATTAGAAGCCCAAACCTCACCTGCACATAGTTTGCTTACATAGCAAATTGTCATATGTACACCACCACTCTAGAAACTAAAATGTAAAAAAAAATAAATTTAAAAAGTACCCAAAAAAGGAGCTATGAGATTTTATTTACCAGTGAGCAGGTCTTTTTGAGAAAAAACAAATTTCCTTGAGGATTTTACTGACTTGTAAGTTTAAGCAATGGTACCTGAAGTGAGCTAGACTCAGATTCATATTCACTTCCAGGCGATATATAACATGAGAGAGAAACTTAGATACTATAATTGCTTTTCATTGTTTATGGTATAAACTGGTTATCTGACATATGTAGGTGTTTTTAGCTTTGAGTTCAAAAGAGTTTAAAAAGTTTTTACTTAGTTTTGTTTTGCTTTTGTAAGCCTTGGATAAAATATATTTTTCTCTTTGTAAAAAATGACTGTAGGCCAAGTGCAATGACTCACAACTGTAATCCCAGTACTTTGGGAGGCCGAGATGGGAGGATTACTTGAACCCAAGAGTTTGAGACTTGCCTAGTCAACTTAACAAGATCTCATGTCTACAAATAAAATTTGAAATAATTAGCCACGTGTGATGGTGTGTGCCTGTAGTCCCAGCTACTTGGGAGGTGGAGGTAGGAGGATTGCCTGCGCCCAGGGGTTGGAGACTGTGGTGAGCCATGATCGTGCCACTGCCCTCCAGCCTGGATGTCAGAGTGAGTCTCAAAAAAAAAAAAAAAAAAAAAACCAGAAAAGTGATAACTGTGATGAATGCCTTACCTTTTGGCCGTCGCTGTTGTGCTTGCCTTTACATGTTTCAAATACTTAGTCTTCACAGCAGCTCTGTAAAGTAACTCGTATTATCCCAATTTGCTAAAAAGGAACCTAAGACCCAGAGAGGCTGAATAACTTGCTCAGCCTTACAACTGGTAAATGGCAAACCCAGGAATTAAACCTGGACACTCCAGCCTGAGAACCTATGCTTGTACCTCTTGCATGCAATCCTAAAAGAATACAGGCAATCCTAGCTTTTCGCTGGGATGGATCTTCATGAAGCAGATATTATTTACCTATTAGAATAATGTTTTAGTTAAAGGTTATGTTTCTGCCCAAGTATACTTCATTTTGTAGATCACAGGCAGGACAACAGTTTGTCTTTTTATCTAGGGCACAACTTGGTACCTGTCATCATTTTAATTGGTAAAAATTGTTCTTCATTTTAAAAATGCACATAACTACATTCTGTGCATCATATATATTACAATTTATACATAAAACATTTAAAGGTTAACTCATCAGTGTAACTTTATCACCTCCTAGAACTATGGAAAACTCCCGTACTAGATAAAATAAGTAATAATTGTAGTAATTTTGTTTATTGTTGTTGAATGTAGAAGTTATTGAAGGTGATATGAATGACCCATTTTTCTCTCAACATTTGTTCCTAAAAAGATTCAACTGTTTGCCTTCTAAATGAAATTTCCCATGACAAGTAGAAGAATTCAAAATCCCTTTGTAGCCTTGCATCGTTTTTATGTTATACCTTTAAAGAAAGATTTGGCCAGGCTCAATGGCTCATGCCTGTAATCCTAGCATTTTGGGAGGCCAAGACAGGAGGACACTTGAGCCCAGGAGTTCGAGAACAGCGAGACTTCATCTCTAAATTTAAAAACGAGCCAGGAGCACATCTGTAGTTCCAGCTGCTCAGTATGCTGAGGCAGGAGGATCACCTGAATCCAGGAGGTCGAGGTTACAGTGGGTGGTGATCATGCCCCTGCACTCCAGCCTTAGTGACAAAGTGAAACCCCAACTTAAAAAAAAAATTTTTGCTACAGCTGGATTCTTATGGGTTTGAAAACTGGGTTAACTTCAAATTTGGTTCACTTGGTTCATCTTTGCTTTGTTTCTTCCTACTCATTGTCTCTCTCTGCCTGTCTGAGTTCTTCCAAGCTCACTGTGATGAAGGAACCTTTGGGTCTGAATGAATGAAGTATGGAAATAAAACGCTGTATAAGGGATGACCACTCACTAAAATTCAATCTCAGGCTTCATTTGTGAGGAATATTGACAGGTACAGGTGTCCTTATGTATAATTAAACATCTATAAATCAAAGAACATCTGATTCTGCTTTTCAGAGAGTGAATCTAGAAGTGAAAGTGGAGAACAAGGCGAAAGTGGGGAGGAAGGAGATAGCAGTGAGGACAGCAGTGAGGACTCCTCCAGCGAGCCAGAGAGCCAGAGCGCAAGTGAGTCAGGAGCAGAGGATAAAAGAGCAGCCAAGAGGAACTCAAAAACCGCAAGAAAAAGGTAAGTTATTTTGTCAGAATTTCCTTCCAAAAATATTCTGTGGGATTTTCCCCCAGGCAAGTATCTCCCATTAGTTCATAGAATGAGAGAATAAGTGTGTGTATTTTTTCCCAAACAGATATTAAATCTTTTAAAATTAAAGCACTAGTAGCTCACACTCTTTTCCTACTTACAATACTTAGTTTTCATTTTGAACTTGGGCAAATCTTGGGGTTACATTTTGAAAATTGGTATAACCTTGGAAGGCTGAGTTAACTGATCAAGCAGTAGGTGTGAAACACTTAATTACCTTTTGTGACAATTTTGCTGAGGGCTAAAATTATATCCTTCACTTTGCCATTATGTAACTAAGACAATTGATTTTTCTAAATAATGTTATATTAAAAAGATTATGATCCAAAAATTAGAGTCAAGGACTGTGAAGGAAGATGGTCATAAGATATTTAAGCGTTAGCACTTTTTAAGACCTCCCATTATCAACGGCATTATCATGTATTAAAGTGTCATTAAAATTTTGAGTAGTTGGGGCTAATTTCTTGGATTGTGCGACTCTGTTTACCCCACACTGTCAGTGAGTGGCTTCTGCCGCTATGCAGCCTTCCCAGGGCTGCTGCCCCTCATTGATGAGCTTGCAGCTTGGCGCAGTCGTGGCTGACAGCACTGATTGGGCGCAGTACGCTCTCTGCTCCTTTTATTACAGACAGTAATTAAAGCAGCTCGCCCTGCCACTTCCATAACAAACACAGCATAATGCCCTAATTATGACTTTATTAATTTAAGTCAGGATTTAATGATTTTAAAAGTGATTTATATTGTTTTTCCTGTTCAGAACAAATGAAATCTGTAGGTTAAATTAATACAGGCTTTTCATCATTGCAAAGGTAAAAACCTAGTTACCAGTAAATTCTTTTCATTAGATTAACATCTGAAACGCTAAGCAGGAAGGTAAATAATAATTACCATCAAAATTGAGTGATGCATAATAAAGTAACACTTTTGCCTTTAAAATCCTATCTTAAGAGCTAGAAGTTAAATGTATTTAGAATCATTCACTTGTTGCAGGTAGGAGCTACTTGCTGTATATTAGCCCATTTTTAGGGAAATTCTGTCTTTTGGGCTTAATGTAAGCATCTATGATGATATAATTTATAAAATGTATCTTGCTTCTAGAAAGAGGAAGTTTTGTTTAGTGCATGAAATATCTTTTCAGGTAGCAAAAGTCAGTATGCTAGAAATTCAGCATTATGTATTAAGTGTTCCATTATTCTCTTCTTCAGAAATGGACTTCTCTCTTTACCCATGTTTGAATTTAATGGAATTGTTTATTATACCAAAGAGAACCACAGATACATATTAAACCATATTTTTTTAAGTACGTATTTTAATTGACAAATTGGGGATAATAAATTGCCATTCTCTGCTGGACCAAAAAACCCCATATTTTTCAGTCTTCAAATATAATTACATGTGCTCTGAGATGCTACCATGGCTCCATTTTTAATAAACAGCAATCATATTTCCTCCACAAAAATCAATTCTAGGAAATATCGATTCTTCTTTTGCTTCACTGCTCTCCCTCCTGCTGTTTTTCTGCCTGTCTCTTAGAATTTTTTTTTAACTTTGCCAGTATGATAATTTTTTAAAGCTCTTAATAAACTTTAAGCATCTTCAGAACCACCATTTAGTGATCATAAATATTTATGACTAAATTTGAATTTTATACTCCAAAGTATTTTCATTTGAAAGGAGTTAGTATGTATAGTGGGGAAAATATGAACTTTGGAGTGAGACAGACTTGAGTTCCAATTCCAGTTCTGCCCTTCTGTTATGTGTCCTTGAATAAGTTATTTAACCTTATATTACTTTCACTATTGTAAATGGGACAATAATGTACCCAGGAAAAGTACAACTAAGTTAGATAATGGTATGATTTGTATGAAATGCCTACCTTGCTTGACCCAAGATAGATTTTTAGAAAATGTACACACTCACACTGTAGAAACAGAGCTAGACCTTCCATTTTAAGGAAAATATAAAACACCACAGCCATTTCTCATCCCCTAAGAGAAACTTGTTTGGCCATCTCACATGTTAGGTTATTCCTTCTCCTTGGAGAAATGCCTTCCTACCCATCTGCCTGCCTTATTTATTTCTCAACTTATCTGTCTCTTTCTCCAGGAAACATTGCCAATCCTGGTTAATTTTGTTTAAGTGTTTCTCCATATGTTCTCGTGACACACTATACTTTATTACTTATTACTTATCATACTCTATTGTCACTGTCACCTTACTTCTCTGCATCTTCCAATGAACTGTATACTTCATAAGGTAGACAAACAGAGGTCACCTGAATCTTACTAACTATTGTTATCCTTAGCACCTAACATTAGCTCCAACATGTATTCAGTGGTCAGTAAATATTTGAATGTAAGTAAACAAATGAATGGAGTTAACCACTTAGGTGTGATCATTTGGTATTTTAAAAATTTGTATTTGTGGGAGGCTGAGGTGGGAGGATCGTACCAGATGAAGTTAAAGACCAGCCTGGGCAACAAAGTAAGACCCTGTCTCTACAAAAAATTTTTAAAAGTCTGGGCACAGTGGCTCATGCCTATAATCCCAGCACTTTGGGAGACCAAGATGAGAGGATTGCCTGAACCCACAGGTTCAAGACCAGCCTGGGCAACTTGATGAGACTTCATCTCTACAGTAAAAATCAAAAAATTAGCTGGACATGGTAGCGCATGCCTGTAGTTCTGCCTACTTGGAAGTCTGAGATGGAAGGACTGCCTGAGTCCAGCAAGTTGAGGTTGCAGTGGCCATCAGCATGCCACTGCACTCCAGAATGAGACTCCAACTCAGAAAAAAAAGCAAAAACAAAACACTTAAAAAAAAAATTAGTTGGGAGCCATTGTTCACAATAGTGAGAACATGGAACCAACCATGCTGCCCATCAAAAGAGGACTGAATTTTAAAAATATGGTACATATATACGATGGAATATTATGCAGCCATAAAGAAGAGCAAAATCATGAACTTCACAGCAATCTGGATGGAATTAGAGTTTATAATACTGAATGATCTCTCACAGAAACAAAGAGCTGAGTACCGCATGTTCTCACTCATAAGTGAACCTTGAACAACTACCATATTACTGTAGGAAAGAGGTTGAAAGAAGTGAGAAACTGCGGGGAGGGGAATGAGGGGTGGGGAGCTGGGACTGACAGTAGTCAATATCCGCCTGGGGAAGGGGGGGGCATACCTCATCAGTAAGGGTACCTGCACAATGAACATTTGTATGCCTAACCCTGAATTGTAGCCCACAATTTCAAAATAAATATTAAAAGAAAAAATAAATAAATAAAAATCAGCTGGGAGTGTGTACTTGTGATTCCAGCTACTCAGGAGGCTGACGTAGGAGGATCCCAGGAGTTTGAGTTTACAGTGAACTATGATCATGCCACTGTGCTCCAGCCTGGGGGACAGAGCAAGATTCTATCTCAAAAAAAAAAAAAAAATGATTAGCTTACATTTTAGTAAGGCAGTGCATTAGAAGAATTCTCCTTGAACTGGTTAACATTTTCTCATAGACTGTGTTTAAGGTCACATTTGGGAACTTAGGTAAATAATTTTCTTGGACAGAAAAATATGTAAAATACAAATCTACTTTAGCAAAAGTAGACATATAAAGATTTAGCTGTATTAATAAATAGTATTTTGAGACTGCATTTAAAAATGTGTCTAAGTATCAAGTTGTTACTGATAGCACTTAATTCTTGGTAAATCAAACATTCAATATTATTTTCTTTGTTGATTATATTATTTAGTGTTATTTTATGACTTTTTGCATTTTGCGGTGTGTGTGACATATAATTGAGTTTGAATGGATTCTGATTTATTTGGCTAAAGGTAACACTACTTTTATTATCTCATTAATATATTCTGAAATCAAAAGCCATTTTATTGTCTTTTATATAAACTACTTGCATAAAGGATGAAAAGTTGATATTTCAAAATTTATTATTATGTATAGTGATTCTGAAGATGAGAAGGAAAATGAAAAATCTAAAACTGCAGATTCTTCCAATGCTGAATCCAGTTCAATAGAAGAAAGTTCTTCAGATTCTGAATCAGAATCAGAGTCTAACAGTGAATCTGAATCCAGAAGAGTCACTAAGGTGAGAAATTATACATTTGTTACAACTGAAAATAAATATTCTTTTAGCAACTAAAACAAAGAACACCATCTTCATCTACATCTGTGATTTTAGGCTTTTTTTGAGTTGGAGTCTCACTCTGTCACCCAGCCTGGAGTGCAGTGGCCGCTCCTGGCCACCGCAGCCTCGACCTGCTGGGCTCCGGCGATCCTTCTGTCTCAGCCTTCCAGGTAGCTGGAACTACAGGCACGCGCTACCATGCGTGGCTCATTTTAATTTATTGTAGAGATGAGGTGTCGCCAAGTTGCCCAGGTGAGTCTCGAACCCGTGGACTCAGGTAATCCACTCACCTCAACGTCCCAAAACGCTGGGATTACAGGCTGAACCACCAAACCCGGATGATTTTAGTTTTTCTAATAATCCTTTCTCTTATAACCCAACTCTGCAGAAAAGCTAGAAACTTTTTTTAACCTAATCCCTTGCCACTGAAATCAGAGAACTCAGTGTTATGCGAGTGGCCTTTTTTGTTCTGGCTAGGTTGTAACAAAGTAGGTTCTTGGTAAAGGAGAAGTGAAAGGAAGTCACAAAAATAGTGTAAAGGAATGTAAGCATACATGCACCGTTGAAAATTAAGACTATTAGCTTTTTAAAAATACTGGGTATTTTGGATAACAGGATGTTTTTAAAGCTTTAATTAAAGGGTATAAGTTCTATAACTAGTTAATAAAAATTTGCAGTTAGCCATTTATTTAAAAAACAAATGCAAAAATCACTTAATACTTTTTTACGTAACATTTGCAACACTGAATTTTGTCAGATTATCAGGAAAAAATGGAAGTATAAATTGCAAAAAATGTAGTTATTAATTTAAAATTCAGACCTAATATTAATTACTTATCTGGCCTTTAGTTATCATGCCCTTCTTACAAATAGACCAGGTCAAAGCTAGGCTTTAAGTGCAGTAGTTTTATATATAAACTGTATTGTTTTATTTGTTGAAAATATAGTTAACGTCACTAAGGGTACCTGATCCTAAATCCGGGGAAGCAAGGACCAGTTGGAGACCCAAACTTCACCTGCACATAAACTACTTATGTACCTAATCCTGACTAGTACCCACATCTTTATAATAAAAGAAAAAGAAAGAAAGAAAATATAGTCAAACCCTGCCTTTCATTAAATTCAGTTTCTTCCTAACCCAACATTTTAATATTTATTTATTAGTTCTGTTAACTTGAATTTCTTCATTTTGCCACCTGAGTAGCCAAGGATGAAGATAAATTTATTGAAGTAAACAACTACCCCCTGGTGTCCAGAGATTTATTGTTTAAAGAAAGCATATTTTAGAAATATGCTAATATTTGTCTTACTTTATTTCAAATATTTTCTTGTATATAGAAAAAACTATATTAAACTTGAATTTGTATTTAAAACTTGGGTCTATAGCACAAAATCTAAGATTTTTGTTTTTCAAAAATTCACATTACATCTTAGAGATTTTATTGTTTATAAATCCAGTCACATATGAAAATGTATCACATAGTGAGGTTGGTATACTCTCATTTCCTACTTACATCAAATTACAAAAAATCTTAAAGTGTTGTTTAAAATAAAGAGCTTTAGAAGTTAACCATAAGTTCAACCCAGAATAAGAAATCAGCGTTTTATATTTTAAGGGATGAAACAAGAAACCAGCCCATGTCAAGGAGGTGAAAAAAAGGAGGTTATTCTTAAGAAGTTTTTTTGACAGTTGAAAAATTACAGACTTAAGTGTCTCTGTAGCATTAGAAGCACAGCTTTAGGATCCCATTAAACAACCACTGTGCCAGCCTAGGCGGAGTGGCTCAGCCTGTAATCCCGCGCCTTTGGGAGGCTTAGGTGAGTGGATTGCCTAAACCCACGGGTTCAAGACCCGCCTGGGCAGGCGAGACCTCATCTCTACAATAAATCAAAAAATCAGCCGGGCGTGGTAGCGCATGCCTATAATTCCGGCTACTTGGAAGGCTGAGGCGGAAGGATCACTGGAGCCCAACAGGTCAAGGCTGCAGTGGCTGGGAGCGGCCACTGCACTCCAGTCTGGGTGACAGAGTGAGACTCCAACTCAAAAAAAAACCAAAACAGTAATTAGTTGGGCACAGTGGTACACACCTACAGTCCCAGCTACTCGGGAGGCTCACAGTGAACTGTAGGTCATTGTTTCATTTTGTTTCTTCTTTGTCAAAGACTTTTAGTGATCAGATTAAATATCCTGATAATTAAAAATATTTTACTACAGAACATCCGTGAAAACAAGTCAAACTATTGTAGTAACCTAAGCAAGAATCTTGAGAAATTCAGATTTCACACTCATTATTGATAGTTTTATGTCTATGGGTTTTCCTTAGATGACTTATTTTCTCTATATTAGAATGCCTTTTCCTGTCTATAATAGGCAGATAGGGGTGTGTGTGTGTGTGTGTGTGTGTGTGTGTGTGTGTGTGTGTGTTTTTACTTTAATTTTGCAATTAAAATAAATATTCTATACCTTGGAGCTGCCATAACTACTTATTTATTTCTATTTCTTTCTGAATGATTTGGAGTATACCATACAACTACAAGTATACAGTTTTCTAATAACAGGCAACTCTGTAGTTATGGAAAAGTTTTCCTTGTGTCAAGTGTTGTGGCTTCTGCTCTAAATTATGAGTAATGAAGGCAGATGGTAGGTGCTTTACTTTAATTTAGCATGACAATATGTTAGTGCTAAAAATTCATATGCCTTAAATCTGCAACCTAACTAAACCTATACTTTTACTCTTTCTCTTCCTTTTTTTTTTTTAATCTGGACAATATGTTTTGGGGGCATGACATGAAAATGAGACCTTGAATGTATGACTTTCAAGACAGTTGATATAGGAGGTTCCTTGAATATATGGTTTTCAAAACAGTTAATCTTTAGGTAGTCCTATGAGATAAGTATAATGTTTTACTTGTTGGGAGATAGTACCTTTATGCTTCAGTTTCCTCATCTATAAATAGAAGTAGCTAATACTTTCTTTACTTCTTCATATGTTGTGAAAAATCAAATGTGAAAGATCAACATAAAGTGCTTTATAACTATAAAACTGCAGTTATAAACATTTTAAATGTAAACATTAACTCCATGAAAGATCAACAGTATTGAAATTACAGAACAGCAAATGCAGAAAGGAACCCATTATTTTTTGTAGCTTTTAGTATCCTGCATTTTTTCTTACTCTTTTTACATTAGTTAACTTGTAAATCAGCTTTCAGTCATGACCCCTTACCTACAGCCTGTGAGCTTAGCCACTTTCTTCAGAAGACAATGTCAGGTACTGTCTCCTATCTCTCTTATCTAAGTCAAAATCTCCATTCACTGTTTTTCTTTGAATGTAGCTCTGAGTAAGTGATCCCCACTCACTTAGTCATGAATAAGTCCTATGTACTTTTATCCTTGTTTTGTTAGTAATCATCTGCCTCCTTTGCACCTTTAATCTCTCTTTCTACTAATTGTCTTCTGCCAACCAAAGCACTCAAGTCATTCCCAGCATTTAAAGAGAGGGAACAGGGGATGGAAAAGACGGAGAGTGTAAGTCAGAAAAAATAATCTACATATCCTCTGTCTGTATTTCTTAGCACAATTATTTCTTAGTCTCTCATAAATTGGTTTCCAGCTCTATCATTTGCTATAGATGCTGCTCTCTGAAAAGTCCAATGTGATGCTTCCCCAAACCCAGTGGCCTTCTCTTTGTTGCTACCCATCTTGATCTTTTTGTGTGACTCTTCCCCTACCTTTTGGAACTGAGTCTCTTTTGTTCTGACTTCCTTGACTTTTCATTATTTGGATAGCTTCACTTTTTATCCTCTTCTTGACACCCAAGTTTGAACATTGTCCCAAAATTAGTACATTAGTTTTTCATAATATTAACTAATATGAATGAATTTTTCTTTCATCCTTTTTCTCTAAATTTTTCCTGTTTTGAGATCTCATTCACATCTGTTGCTGCAGCTAAACATTTACGTCAATTACTTACATGATAATATTGCTCAATCTCTATAACAGCTCCAGCTTTCCTTCCCAAATTCAGACCAAATTCTTAGACCTCTCTGGAGCTAGTGGTTTCCAAACCTAATACAGCCAGAAGACATGCTCTACCATTGGGTACCAGCATTTTTTCCATTCTCTGAGATTTGTAGCCTCAGAATTACGTTCCACTCCTGTCATTCTGTATGTTTAGAAGGTTGCCAAGTCCTATAGATTCTGTGTATTATTTCTCATAGGTGTTTCTTCTTTCCTTACTGCTACCACTCTAGATTAGCTCTTCATTCTCTTCGTAGACTGTTGCCATTCGTCATCCTAAAATCATTGCTTTCCTAACCTAAGTCCTCTGTGCAACTGCCAGATTGATACCAACATCCTGTAGTGATGCCCATCTGAGTTCAGTAAACGCCTCAGGTTAGCATGCCCGAACTTGCCTTTGTAGTCGTGACCCACCCTTGTTCTACTACCATGGAATATTTGTGGTTCTCTTAACATGCTGTGTGCTTTCCTATTTCTATGTCTTTGTTCTTTCTTTTTGCATCATTTCTCTTATTATAGAAAATACAAACTGAAGAGAAAGTGGCCCCATATCAGTGTGATCTCTCTTCTTCCCCTACTTGTGAAATGTGGGAAATAAAAAATGTTACTGATGACACAGTATTACTCATGTGAATGGTGCAAGAACAATCAAAAGGGCAAAAATCACTGCTGAGTTGTCTGTGTTCCTAAAGTGCCCTAACATATCCATGAGGCCCAAAACTATGGTCATACATTCAGGTGTCATGTTTGTTTGTATTATTGACCTTATTTGAGGTCCAAAATTGTCAGTGATGACCAAAGAACATTTTCTCGTTTCAGTTAGAGCTATTTTGATGGATGAGCATAGTTTTCTGTGTAGATGTTCTTTTCTGAAATATGCTTAATTGAGAAATATTTTGAGTATAGTCCTTTTAATGAAATAATTCTTTGGACTCATAATACCTATAATAAAATTACTTTTAGTAATTCATACTTTAAGTGCTTTCACATACAGTGTACAGGGGGGAAAATTACAAAGAAGAGTGGAGAGAAAAATCAGTGATGTAGACCACATTGTGTCAGGAACAGATTCACATTCATAACACTTTATCCAGTTTTTTAAACCGTTATAATTAAGTTATATTCTGCTTGTAGTTAAAATTATGTGTTGAACAGATGGTGACAAGTTTATTTAAAATAATGTTTCAAAAATTTCCAGGGTTTTTTTTTTTTTCCTTCCATTTTACCTAGTCTAGGTAAATCACGCTGATCACACTGATATTCAGTGTTCTCATAACTGGCCAGTATATTCTAGTGCTCCGATGTACTATAGCTGTTTCAGCTATCTCCTTGTTAGTCCACTCTTCTTATCTTTTCTGTAATGTAATATTCTACTGAGTCTGTATACCACTTGCTGAAGCTTTAGGTAAAATGATGAAAATTTTAAATCATGATTGAAATTTATTGTGAATAACTTCAATGTATTTTCCTTATGTACATTAACAGCATCTTAATTATATAAGCTACATATAAAACATATCAATGTGAAATAATCACATTGATCAATGTGAAATAATCACATTGATCAATGTGAAATAATCACATTGATCAATGTGAAATAGAGATATAAAGTAATTTAATGTACTTGCACATAATAACACTATTAAGAGCATTTCCATATTTGAATCAAAATTAAGATTAATGCATGTATGAACAATGAAGAAAATAGCATTATTAATATATACATATCAGCGTTTGAGATGCTTTTGTCAGTTGTCTTTATCTCAGGTTATATGTATCTCAAAACTTTGCTAATCTCTTTTTGAGAGGTGCAGAGAAACTGATTAAATCTCTTAAGTGCTCTAAGGACCAGTCAGTCACTACTATTGTGACTGGTGTCTTAATGTCAGTAAATGGTAAGATTAGCTTTACTAAAAGATTTTGGGAATAAAGATCTTTTACTTGAAATATTCTTGGGGATAAAATAGTTTTGGTATGTGTTATGAAATAAACCAGGGATATAAGAGTGAAACAGCTATTTTTTTTTTTATTGGTTTTATATTCTATTTGGGAAACAGGAAACAAGTTTTAAGTGTATTTTTTACAATTATGTATGTTGTAATTATATAACTTTTGTGAATATTGAAGAATATTAGTTTTACAATTTTGAGGCTTGCCTCTTTCAATTTATGTCTGTCTCAATTTAGTTTATATTTTAAATTATCTAAAACAAAAATATCAACTGAGACCTTTGAAATGAAGTGAATACCATTAAGCAAACTTTCTTATTGAAATAGGTATAATCTAATAGGGAAGGATTTGGTTTAGCAGTTTAGACTTCCTAACTTAGAAAAAAGTCTCAATATACGGGCAGTATATCTATTTTATTGTAAAGCACAAGTTTAAGTTTGAGCCTCAGATTTTTAAAATCAAATTTGTCAGTTGACTTGAAAAGGAGACAGTCATTAAATTATCCTTGGTTGGTAATTTTAATTGAAAATATTTTATACAGATATCTTGTCCTGTTGGTCTAGAAATTAGTCTTGAATTGTTGTTGATTTCAGAATACAAACTTTATGTACTATTTATCCTGTTTTATAGTTTTAAATTTCAAATCTCTTTACAGTGGTTTCCTTTTAGGATGCATATTTGATGCTGGTTTTTTTTAAATACTTGCCTTTTTGTTTTTTTTTTAATACTTACCTCATGTCTGTTTTTTTTTTTAATACTTGCCTTTTTGTTTTTAATCAGCATGAAAATGAACATGCATAATACATGAAAAATGTTTTCGAGTATATTGTTACATATTTTTGTTTGTATTATTTGGAGCTTAATAATTATTTCCAGGATCTTTTATTTATTATTTGAAATGAAATACATTAAATAGAAATCAGTTTTTTAACCGTGCGACTTTGTATTTCATTTTGAAAATGTTGATGTGTTGAGGTGTATAACTGAATACCATAGAAACAAAATGGAGATTTGAAGATGATGAATTGATAACTAGGCATTTTTTTATGGTGAGATTTGAAGATCAGTTGCTGTTGTCCTTATAAAAGTCTAATACAGTCGCTCAGCTGTTAAAAACCTAATCCTCTATTTAAAAAAATATACAAAAACAAATTGTCTATCTTTCTGCCTGATCTCTTCTCAAGTACTAACACAATGGAAGCAGTGGGTGATCTGTCAATGTGTTTGGTTTGTCAATGATGGTTTTGTATAAATATTGGGAGGGTAAGAAATAAAATTCATGCAGTAAAATATGATTTCATCTGCCTTTTCTCTGCAGCTCCATGGCTCATGCTGCGGTGTGAAATTCTCATTTTACACACTTTGCAGGCGGAGCACATGAATTATGCATTGAGCAAGAAAAATCTCCTGCCTCAAGTCCTATATGCATTTACCCAGGTTCTGTCTCTATTACCAAGATGAATTGCAAATGGAGAAATGTTTGATGGAATAGAGCTCTTAACTTCTTTGTTTAGAATTCAGATTTTTATTTTTATAGTAGAGCCTTTAAGTTTGAGAATGTTTTGAACTTACTATGGATTTTTTAAAAATGAAAAATGAAATATAATATAAGAGAGGAATACCAAACACATCACGAAGCATTTTATAGCCTTGATTCGGAATGCAAGGCTTTTTCAATTCGGTAGAAATGACCATTATCTGTTGCTAATGTTGTATTTTAGTCACTGGTTATTTGCTGTTCTCAGAAAGTCAGTGAAATTCTGTCCTTTTGAAAGCTTTTTTCCTTCTCTCTGTTCTAGGCTTCTAATAAGAGATTATGCCAATTTCACATGCAGCTCTGTTCTGTGTTGTAGGTAACTTGATGTGTATTTAATAGATATTGTTACACACTCTTGGCTGTGAAGTAGAAAATAAGGTATAGACTTGCTTTCCACTTTAACTTTATCTTGATTTGATAGGTTTCTCATTTTTCAGGTGGGGAGGTTACAGTTTCATAAAGACAGTCATGCACCATTGTAGCTTATAGGAAGCTATACCCATTATGTTCAGCAGAGAATTTTGATAAGTCACATGATGATAAGCTCTTTTTGTTATATGTTCTTTCTTCACAGGAGTGATATTCTAGTTGAGATGACATTTTTATTCTGAACCTGTTTTCATTTACTTGCAACTTTTAAATTTCAGCCTCAAAGCTAACATTTCTTCTAATTTTTTCTCTATTCCTAAACATTGTTATTCCTTTGAGGAGTGGGCAAATAGTGTTTGTTTTGTTTTAAAATAAGAAATGAAAACTAAAACTTGTTTAGATGGTTTGGAATTTTCAGTGGTAAAAATAATTATTTTTAAGAAAAAAATCAGTGCTGTTATTTTAGTGTTAAAGTATACTATTATATAGTTTTTGAAGTTTCCAAGTATTGGCATAAGGGAATACTCCTTTCTGAGTACTGGCATAAGAAGAAAAGAAAGCAGAGTTTAAATCATTTTTAGATGTTATATACATATAATTGTATGTAATGCTCTTGTTCATGTATGAGTATAAGAGCACTAACACTGTGTAATCTTTAAATTGTGGTAATAAACCTCTTTCTTCAGTGATACCTTTTCTTAGCTACAGGGGTACTTCAAAAATATTTATAATGTATTAACAATAAAGTATAAACTTGTTTGGTAGATTATAAGTTATTTGAAGGCAGGACCATGTCTGTCTTGGCCATTATTTCCATTGCTTAGCACAGAATCTGATACACATGTAACATTCTGTACAAACCAATTGAATGAATGAATAAACGAACAAACAAAACATGTCAGTACAAACTTGAGTTTTGGCCTTTAATTTAAGAAGATTTAATGTCAAAAAAAAAAAGTATAGATTATAAAGATAGGAAACTGACCCAAATACATCTGTTTAACACTTACTCTTTGTGGGTCTTTAGTTGTTTGTAATGCTATTCAGTACTGCACTTAATTTATACTTCTTCCTTTTTTAAAGATTTATAATATGTTCTGAATCTCTAAACAAACTGTGAACATCACAGGCTTTAGGGCATTGCATTTTAGTCCATGAGTACACATATTTTGTAAATACAGTAAACTGAATATGCAGATCTCTGTTGGGGGAAACCTTAATTATGTACAGATATGTTTTGAAATATTTAGTCTCCCTACTAAACAATAGAGAAAGTAAGTGAATCCTTTTCAACCCTAAAAGAGCGAGAGGCTGTGAATTTTGTTTATAGATTTTAATGAGTAACTTTGGCAAAGAAAGTATTGAAATATAAAGTACCTATTACAATATCTGTCACAAACTACTTCAGAAAAGGCTAACCTATCACAAGCCTGTCAACAATCACAAAGCTATGCGTATGATATTTGAGTGTTTCTTTTTCTTTTTTTTATTTTAAAGATATGGGGTACAATTCAGGATTAGTTATACAAGTGGTCCTCGCACAAAGTTTGGACCTCCCTTTGGTGCCCACTTTGCCTGGTTTGAGTTCAGGTACCTTTACTGATGTTGTGCCCCTCGCCACTCTGCCCTAGCAATAGCCTGCTACTGCCAGTCCCTTTCTTAGTGTTTCTTTTTCTTAAGTAAGCCTGCTTAAAAATTATTTTCAAGACTAGTTATGTACTGTCTACCAAAGAGCCACTTTACATTTTTATGTTAGCAAAAATTTTGTTCAGATTACAATTATTTCTTACCTATAAATCTTCTTCTGAAGGTTCTTTAAGCACAAGGTATTTTAAATAATTAACAGTTTGCATGGGAAGAAATACTCTGTGCTGAGACAGAAATTTTGATTTAAAAAAACCATTTCATGTAACCACACAGAAGCTTAATTTGTCTGTTGGTAAGTCTAAGAGAAAAAAATGTTTTGTTTTAGAATATTGAGGACTATTCCATAGATTTTTAAACTAAACGTACAATAAATTGTTTTTTATTTTCTAGGAGAAAGGAAAAAAAACAAAGCAAGGCAGAAATGCTCTTACCAATAATGTTTCACTTCTAGATCTGGATGATTGTAAGTATTATAATTAAAATTCTTTCTTTTGTGCTTAGTAGGAGTTTTTTTTTTTTTAATAGTATTTTCCATGTACATGTCCCAAAATATGTTAGCATTTAAAGTGTAAAGTTTATAGGTGAATTAGGAAAGAAAATTTTGAAAATCAGTACTGTTAGTGTCTTACATCTGTTCAGCATATCAGTTTTGTATCACATGAATAAATAGACATGGTCAAATGAAAATGCACCAAATTTATTTTAAAATATTTTGCTTTAGTAATTTGTACTTACTTTGTTAAATAATCATGCATATCTTACAGCTTCTACATTGTGAATTGTTGATTATCTAACTTTAGGAGGTAGGGATTAGGAACAGAAATTGAAATATAAAAAAAAAAAAAATCACCATTTTCTACTTGCCATGGGAATGGAAATGGGTTACAAAACCTTTAGAGGCAGTTTGGCTGTACCTATCAATATTCTGTTTATTCAATTTATTTATTTATTTATTTATGAGTTGGAGTTTTACTTCATCGCCCAACTGAAGTGCAGTAGCTCGCTCATGGCCATCCCAGTGCCAAAATGCTGGTTTGTTTGTTTGTTTATTTATTTATTTATTTATTTATGAGTTGGAGTTTTAGTTCATCGCCCAACTGAAGTGCAGTAGCTCGCTCATGGCCATCCCAGTGCCAAAATGCTGGGCTGTGGCCATCCTTCTGCCTCAGCCTTCCGTAGCCAGAACTATGGGTGCATGCTACTATGCCCAGCTAATTTATTTATCGCCGGATTGCCCGGGTTGGTCTTGAACCCATGGGCTCAGGCAATCCACTCGCCTTGGCCTCCCAAAGTCCTGGGATTACAGGCTGAGTCACCAAGCCTGGCCCAATATTTTAACTGCAAAAAATCTTTGTCCCAACAAATCTACTTCTAAGAATTCAGAATATTACAAATATACTCACCCAAGTATGCAAAGACATATATTCACCACCTCCTCTGAAATCCTCCTGTGTTTGAGAGAGAGATAGTGGAACTAACTCTGTTGCACTATAAGAAAAGTAACAACAAGTAGGATTTCACAAATATTCAACTGCTGTTATTTTTGACGGAATTTTTCTATGTTGGGATTGAGTTATGTTTTTAGGTTGCCTCATTCTGGCATAGATCTGAATGTTTATTTGTTTACCTGCCCTGTCTCCAATAACCATGCAAATTTTTAATACAGAGAAATTAAAATATGTAATACAGAGAAATAACATAGAGAAATTTAAAATTGGACCCAAATTTGAATCATGTTTTACCTATTGGGTAAGACTTTGAGATTTGGTACTATCCAGTGTGCTAGTATGGAGAGATATATATATATATATATATATATATATATATATATATATATATATATATATATATGACAGAGATATAAATAGGTATAGCTTTTTGGAGTCATTTTAGCAATATCTATCAAAACTTAAATTGCACATACTCTTTGACCTAGCAGTTCTTTTCTAAAAGTTTGTCCTGCTGAAAAACTACTTGATATAGTCAGATCTGACTTTTTTATTTGAAGCCTTTGATTTCAATGACTTGATTTTGCATTTAGATTGAAGTCCATACTCCTTCTCCAGGATTCTAAGACCACAGATGATCTGTCTCCTGCCTACCTCTTACCCACATTTCAAACTATTCTGCTTTTTTGCATTTCTTAAACATAGCAGGCTCATTCCTGCCAAAAGCCTCTGAGAACAGTTCCCCCAGGTCATCTCATGGCAGGCTATACCTATCAATATTTTAACTACAAAAATTTTTAATTAAAATTTTAATTTTTTTATCTTTCAGGTCTCAACTCAAAAGTTACCTATTCTTATATACTGGGCTACTACAAAACCATTTATGGCCAGTCACAGTGGCTCACGGCTAGAATCCCAGCACTTTGGGAAGCCAGGGTGGGAAGATTGCTTGAGGCCAGGAGTTTAAAACCAGGCTGGGCAACACAGTGAGATCCCATCTCTAGAGAAACATGTTAAAAAATTAGCTGGACATGGTGGCACATATCCATAGTTTCAGCTACTCTTGAGGCTGTTGTGGGAGGATCACTTGATCCCAGGAGTTAGAGGTTACAGTGAGCTGTGATTGTGCCAGCCTGAGCAGCAGAGCAAGATCTTGTCTCTTTAAAAAAAAAAAAAAAGTGTGTTCTGTATGTAGACACAAAAGTTTTTCTTAAAAATTAAGTTTTTCTTAATTTTAAGAAAACCTTTTTCCAACCTACATTTTTAAACTCAAGATAGCATATAGTATTTCTCTTTGGTTTTAATAGTCAAGTGCTATTTCTTTCTTTTTTTTTTTCTGAGTCATCTTTATTTATTTTAATTTATTTTCTTATTATAGAAAATATATTCTAATACTCACTTGTGGGGTACAAGTGAGTATTAACTACATAAGTAAGCTGCATGCAGGTGAAGCTTGGACTTTTAACTGGCCCTCACTCCCCTGTTAGTGGACTGGGTGCCTTTTGTGTTGTCATGTCCTTTCCCCCCAATTCCTTCCTCCCCTAGCAGTACCCTGCAACTGCCTATCCCACCCTTGTGATAATGTGACTAGTGTTCAGGGCCCATTATGAGTGAGAACATACAGTATTCAGTTCACTTAGTATGATGATCTCCACCTCCATCCAAGTTGCTGCCAAGTCCATGATTTTGTTCTTCTTTATGACTGCATAATACTCCATGGTATATATGTACCCCATTTTCTTCATCCAACCCACTTTGAATGGGCAGCAGGGTTGGTTCTGTGTTTTTGCTATTGTCAATAGTGTGGCAATAACATGCATGTGCAGGTGTATTTGGTAGAGTGATTTATGATCTTCTAGTATATTCCCAGAAAAGAGATTGCTGGAGCAATTTTTAGTTCTTTTAGGAATTACCACACTATTTTTCATAGAGGTTGAACTAGCTTGTACTCCCACCAACAGTGCAGAAATGTTCCCTTTTCTCTGCACCCATGCCAGCACCTGTTGTTTTTTGACTTATTAATGACAGCCATCCTTATTGGAGTTAGGTATCTCATTGTAGTTTTGATTTGCATTTCTCTGGTGATTAGTGAGACTGAGCATTTTTTTCATGTGTCTGTTGGCTGCTTTTGTGTTGTCTTTTGAAAAGTGTCTGTTCGTGTCCTTTGCTCATTTTTTAATGGGTTTTTTTCCCCCTTTCACTTTTAGTTCTTTGTGGATCATGATGTTAGGCCTTTGCCAGATACATAATTTGTAAATATTTTTTTCCCGTTCTGTGAGTTTTCTCTTTCCTTTCTTGATGGTTTCTTTTGCTGTGCAAAAGCTTTTCAGTTTGGTTAGGTCCCACTTGTCTATCTTAGCTTTTATGGCATTAGCTTTTGAGGATTTGGTCAAGAATTTGTTGCCCACCCTAAGGTGTGTAAGGGCGTTTTCTTCCAGGATTATTACGGTTTGAGGTTTTATGTTTACGTCTTTGATCCATTTTGAGTTGATTTTTGGATATGGTGATAAGTAGAGATCCAGTTTCAATCTTCTGCATGTGGTTAGCCAGTTTTCCCAGCACCATTTGCTGAATATGGTCTCCTTTCCCCAATGATTGTTATTGGTGGCATTGTTGAAGGTAAGTTGGTCGAGAGACCATATTTTTATTTCCAGAACTTCTGTCCTTTTCCATTGTTCTGTGTGCCTGTTCCTGTACCAATACCATGCAGTCTTGGTTATTGTAGCCTTATATGATTTAAAACCTGGAAGTGTGATACCTCTCACTTTCTTCCTTTTACTTAGGATTGTTTTGGTTATTCGTGCTCTTTTCTGTTTCCATATGAATTTCTATATTGTCATTTTCAGGTCTGAGAAAAATGATGGTGGTAATTTGACAGGTACTGCATTGAATCTGTAGATTGCCTTTGGTAAGATGGGCATCTTGACAAGATTGATTCTTCCAATTCGTGAGCATGGGGTGCTTTTCCATTTGTTGTGTCATCCTTGATTTCTTTGAGCAGTATTTTATAGTTTTCATTGTAAAGCTCTTTCATTTCTCCGATTAGGTGGATGCCAAGGTCTTTCTTTTTTGTGTGTGGCTAATGTGAATGGGATTGCGTTTTTTATTTGCTTCTCCACCTACTTGGTGGTGGTGTAGAGAAATGCAACTGTGTTTTGCATGTTGATTTTGTTTCCTGAGACTTCTAAAGTTTTTTATCAGTGTGAGGAGGCTTCTGACAGACTCCTTAGGATTTTGTAGGTATAGAATCATATCTTCCACAAAGAAGGATAGCTTTTGTGTGTGTGAGTTGTTGCCCGGGCTGGAGTGCAATGGCACACTCACCACCACCCCAGTGTCACCCTGCTGGGCCCCGCAGTCCTTCCGCATCAGCCTTCCAAGTAGCCGGAACTATAGGCACGTGCTACCACTCCTGGCTAATTTTTGATTTATTGTAGAGATGAAGTCTCGTCAAGTTGTTTTGGTCTCAAACCCACGGGCTCAGGCAGTCCACTCGCCTCAACCTCCCAAAGTGCTGGGATTATAGGCTGAGCCACCGAGCCCGACTAAGAGGGATAGCTAGAATTCCTCTTTTCCTATTTGGATATCCCCGATTTTCTTCTCTTGACTGATTACTCTAGCTAGGACTTCCAGCACTATGTTGAATAGAAGGGGTGAGAGTAGGCATCCTCGCCTTGTTCCAGTTCATTGGGGGAATGCTTCCAGCTTCTGCCTATTGAGCAAAATGTTGGCTGCGAGGTTATCATAGATGGCTCTTACTGTTTTGAGGAATATTCCTTCTGTGCCAGGTCTGCATATCAGTATGATGTTGGTTTCATAAAATAAGTTGGGGATAATTCCATCGTTCTTAATTGCCTGGAATACTTGTTCAAGGATTTTCATCAAGAAAGCATGCTGGGTTTTGTTGAATGCTTTTTCTGTGGCTAATGAGATCATTGTGTGGTTCTTGGTTTTACATTGTTAACGTACCTGTGTCCCAGGAATGAAACCTACCTGGTCATGGTTGATGATCCTTGAGATGTGTTGTTGGATCTGATTTGCTAGAATCTTGTTGAGAATTTTTACATCTCAAGGAGATTGGCCTGTAATTTTCTTTCCTTGTTGGGTCTTTGCCAGGTTTGGGTATCAGTATGATGTTAGCTTCATAAAATAAGTTGGGAATAATTCCATTGTTCTCAATTGCCTGGAATACTTTCAATGAAATTGATATCAGCTCCTCCTTGTATGTCTTTTAGAATTCAGCTGGGAAACCATGTGGTTCAGGGCTTTTTTTGTTGGGGAAATTGCTTATGACTGAGTCAATTTCCTGGATTGTTATTGGTCTGTTTAGAGTTTCAGTTTCTTCTTGTTTCAACCTTGGGAGATAGTATAATGTCAGAAAGTCTTCCATTTCCTTTAGGTTTTCTAGTTTATTTGTATACAGGTGTTCATAGTGATCTCTGATCATCTTTTTAATTTCTTCAGGATCAGTTGTGACTTTGCCTTTTGTGTTTCTAACTGCTTATTTGGACTTTCTCTCTTTTTTAAAGTCACTCTGGCCAGGAATCCATCAATCTTATTTATTCTTTGAAAGAACCAACTGTTTGTGTTGTTGTTCTTTTCTATGATAGTTTTGTCTTCTATGGTGACTTTTAGTGAGCTGATTTTTCTACTGAAATCAGGATTTAGAAGATCTTGTCTTTCTAACTCCCTTAGGTGTGACGTCAGGCTGTTTCTAACAAAATCTTTTAAAAGTCATTTATAGTCCTTCATTTTTAGGAACTAACACTTGAAACTCTCTTGTTAACAAGTCAGTTCAGCAAGTGTTTGTGGATTGTCTGCTAAGTGCGAGGTACTTTGCTAGGTACAGTAGTAGATGAATAGAATTTAGTCATTCCCTTCAAGAAACATAAATCTAGTGAGGGACACAGATACCTGAACAAATAACTGTTATGTAAGAGATAAAATAGATGCAAACTATATTGAAAAAACCAAGAGGGAGACAAAAATCAATTAAAAAGCTATGAACGTCTTGTGGAAGAAGCAGGATCTGGCTTAGAAATAAAGACAAGCAGAGTGCTGCTGACTTCATTGTATGCTGCATATTAGCCTATTGGAGTTCTCCATTGTCCATGGCAAGCAGCTTGATGATCCAACACTAAAAATTCACTTGAGTGGCTTGAGTTCTCATCTGTGAGAGTTAGATTAATCTTGAAGGAGAACCAGACACATTCCCTATGTTTTATCTAAGAGGATGTCATAATCCACAAATATTATTTGCTAGGTACACACTGCATACTAGGAAAAATGCAAGCACTGAATTTATTCTTTTCTACACTAAGGAGATATTTATTGAATACTTGCTATGATCTGTATAATCTGCTACATGCTACAAATTTTAGGTGAACATACTGTTATCCCTGCTCAAGGTTCTCTCAAAGCATAACTGGAAAAAACAGATTAGTTGCCAAATAGATTGCCATATTATAGATGAAATGAGAAAGATATGTACAGAATCCTGTTAAGTATCAGGATACCTAATCCATCTAGCAGTGTCAAGATGTCATTCTTAGCTGAGTGTGAGTTTTAGTCAGGCAGTTAGAGGTACGAGGCAGGGTACACTAGGCAGAGTAAAGGCGTGGAAGCATCAAGAACTTGCTACTACCAGAAATAATGATTGTCTCTCTCTAAGAAAGCAGAATAGTTAGCAACCCTAGCAGTAGCCTGGCTCTACTACCAAACAGTTCTGTTGTTTTTAAAACTTCCCACAAAACACATTTCTCTTTGCTGAAGTGTATTTAATACAGTAATTGCACAATGATTATTATGATCAGAGTTCTGCTTTAGATTTTAAGAATAAGTAAAACTTTTAATATAGAATGGTTTGATATGCCATTACTTCCCCCCTTATAAAAATGCTTATCCTGTACCAGGCACAGTTTAAATGCTTTTACACATATCAACTAAAAGGATTAATGACCCCCAGGTATTAGTATTATCCCCATTTCATAGATAGAGCAGCAAAAGCATAGCTAAGTTAAGAAATGTGTTCAAACTTCTCACAAGAAGACATATGAATAGCCAATAGATACATGAAAAATTGCTCAGCCTCGTTAATTACCAAAGAAATGCAAATTAAAACTACACTGAGATACCACCTAACTTCAGTCAGGATGGCCCTCATCAATAACTCAAAAAAAAAAAACACATGCTGGAGAGGATGTGAGGAAAAAGGAATGCTTCTACACTGTTGGAGGAAGTGTAAACTAGTACAACCACTGTGGTAAACAGTGTGGCAATTCCTAAAAGATCTAAAAATCGACCTTCCGTACGACCCAGCAATCCCCCTTTTGAGAATATACCCAGAGGAACTCAAATTATTCTATAAAAAAGATACCTGCATATGCACATTTATTGCACCATTGTTCATAATATCAAAACATGGAAACAACTGTGCTGCCCATTGAAAGTGGACTGGATAAAGAAAATGTGGTATATATACATGATGGAATATCATGCAGCCATAAAGGACAAAATTTTGAACTTCATAGCAACTTGGATGGATTTAGAGTCTGTAATACTCAGTGATCTATCACAGAAACAAAGAACTGAGTACCACATATTCTCAGTCATAAGTAGACTCTGAAAATTTTTAATAATATTATAAGAAAGGAACTGGCAGTTAGTGGTAAACTGTCAGGGGAGGGAAGGGGAATCATAACATCAATAAGGGTGCCTGATCTCAAGGCAAAGAGAGGCCAAACTTTGCCTATATTATGACCACTTATATACCTAACCCTGAATTGTACTGCACATCTGTTAAAAAAAAAAAAAAAGTGTCCAAAATGACACAACTAGTAAGTAACAGCTGGGATGCAAAACACAGACAACTTAGCTCCACTTTCCTCTTAGCACTCCACTCTACTGTCTTGGCCATAACTCATTCAACAATATGTTAACACAGATCATAAGGCTTATCTGAAGCATAATTATCATTGGCAGATAGAAATTTTAAAAAGACTTCACTATTGTACTGATAGTATAATGACATAGCATAGGCTTGCATTTCCTGTTATAGAACACTAGAATATGATCTCTGCTTTACAATCATCTTACTGAGACCACACTGTATGAGGTACTAAAAAATATTTGAATTTCCAGAAATATAAAATACGCCTGAGAGCCGGGCTCGGTGGCTCAGCCTGTAATCCCACGCCTTTGGGAGACTGAGGTGAGTGGATTGCCTGAGCCTGGGGATTCGAGACCTGCCCAGGCAGCAAGACCTCATCTCCACAATAAATCAAAAAATCAGCCGGGCGTGGTAGCGCATGCCTATAATTCCAGCTACTCGGAAGGCTGAGGCGGAAGGATCGCTGGAGCCCAGCAGGTCGAGGCTGCGGCAGCCAGGAGCGGCCACTGCACTCCAGTCTGGGTGACAGAGTGAGACTCCAACTCAAAAAAAAAATGCACCTGAAAAATAGAAATCATATTGCTACCTCCAGCAGATTATTAGGTCATGTATTAAAAATAAAAAGAAGAAAATAAAATTAACTTGTAATCCAAATACCCTGTGCAATATTCTGATGGTCAGTTCAGCTTTTCTTCATATTCAAATCCCCCTCAAATTGTATCTTACCCAGATACTGTTTTGTTTTGTTTAATTTTAAAGCAAAGTTTGTTAGAGAAGAGGAAAAAGAAAGGGAAACATGCCAGAGCTGGCATGGGTGAAAGAAACTGCCCTAGATGCTCTTTTGTCACTTGCTTCTTTCTCGGTTTATCCTATACAATCTTTTCCATACCATAATACCTAAGAATATTAATAATATTCTTAACAACCTCATTTTTAATTGCATGATTATCCTTTACATTGTTGTTATAAATTCTATTCAACTGATTTATTGTTGTTGGAAATTTAACTTGTTTACCTTTTTTTTTGCTATCATAATCAGTGAAGCAGTATTCAATATTGAAAATATATTATTGCATTTTCTCTGTAATTATCTACTGAAAATAAATTTTCAGGAATAGAATTGCTGGTACAAAGACTTTGACTTTGGACTTTTGTCTAAAATGCCCTTAAAAAGCTTATACCAAGTTACACAGTATTAGTATGAGCATGCCTGATTCCTTTCATTCTCACCAGTGCTGCATTTTGTATTTTAAAATTGCCTTTACCAGTTTGACAAGTGGAAATGGTATCTCATCTTAACTCGTATGCCATAATACATATATACATTTTGCAGCTTTATGGGGTCCTTTTATTAATTATTACACATTACTAATTAAATACCTCATCATAGTCAGAATTCACTTTAGGATAAGCTTTCACTGCCAGCTTTCATCTTGCCAGGCCTATAAGCAGACATATAACTATCTTTTTAATACTAGCCTCTGTGTTCAGAAATGATATTAGAAGTCTATCTTTTTTTTTTCTAAGAGTAGAACTTGCCTGTGGTGTGAATTTTTGTCTCCTGTCTCTTGATGGTATTCATTTAGCCAAGCCATAGTTGAAATCAGAGGCCATTTCTTATTGAGTTTTTTATTCCTTGCATGGGCATCTAATATTTTGAATGGGGGGATAGTGGATGGATGAGTGGATAGACCAACAAACAAACGAACCAACATGCATTTAAAGTTTACTAGGAAAGTTATATAGTGCACGGAAAGGCAACATATTGTGGTCTAAGTTAAAAGAACCAGTCTCTAATTCTATAGTGGTCTAATTACTCACTTGTTTTTGTTTTCCTTGAGAATCTTCATCTCCCTGTGCCTCAGGCTCCAGTGTCCTTAATAAAATTGCTCTTCCTAAGCCTTCTCATTGCCGTTACCTTACTTCAGTTTTTTTCCACCTCATTCCTAAACCACTGCAAATTCTTCCTTACTGCCAGCTGTGCTGCTCTTTCCTGCAGCCTGTCCCTTACATCACCATCTGATTAATCATTCTGCAGTACCGTATTTTTATGTCTTTCCTCTGTTGGTAGGTTTTTATCAGTTCGCCTTGGTCTGTAGGATAAGTCCAGCCCCCTTAGTTTTCCAGTGCTCATCTTTCAGCCTTTGTTTATAGCATTCTCTTCTCCAAGTCTGCTGGCTTCTTCCTTTTGCCTTATTCAAGCCCCACCTTTACTTAGACACTGGGCTTCATTCTTTCCTCTTCATGAAGGTTTCTCTTACACCCTGTCGCCTTTGCTCATTGTACAGCGGTTTTTGGTGTAGATCCAGGAAAACCTGGGTGTTTGTGACAATATGTCCACTGTACTGAGTGAGTGCAGGGGAACCAAGATTCTGCCTCTTCTGTTATGCATGCTGAGGTTTTAAGATTTCCCTTGAAAGTTTCCTTCTTTGGCAGTATCATTTATGGACTGTATTTTTACTTTTTTCAAAAGCATGTGTACCCTTTTAAGTTTTGAGTTACTTGGAGACAGGGACCATAGCTTGAAATTTTTTGTCTCTTTCTTTCTGTCTTGCTCAAGAAATATTTATTGTTAACTTTATGAATTAATATTTTTTTCTGCCCAACTCACAGAGGATTGTGAAACTAAAATAAGGAAAAGACACTGTGAAAAGTAATGTCATTTTAAGTAACTGTTACTCCCTTCAGAGTGTTACTTTTGAGTGAGAATTTGTTGGAAACTGAAATTTTTCCTATACTTTAATTTATTTTATTCAACAAATAGTTGAAAAATTTCTAAGTATTAAAATTTGATAAGTTAAAGTCTATTCACACAGACCAGTAGAAATAAAAACATGTGAACTCACAAATTTGTATTATGTACAGTTTTAGAACTTTGTCCAAGTATACCAGTGGGACAAAGAAGGCACAAACAACTGTTGGTAGGTTAGCCAGGGAGTGTTTTTCCTTTAAGAAGCATCTTTGTGGGTAGAAGTCAGAAGATGCGCAGAGCACAGAAGTACCTTCTAGTCAAATGGGAGTAGAATATAAAAAGCACAAAGACACAAAACAAGATATTGGGAACTATTATTCTGTAGAGCTAGAGCATAAAAGTGGCTGAAATTGTAGATAAGCTGGACCTGAGCTATCCAGGATGTGGCCACTAGCCACAGCTAGCTATTACATTTAAATTAATTAAAACTAAAAATGCATTTATTTTGTCATATTACCACAATTCAGGAGCACATTAGGCACATGTGGCTAGTGGCCACCGTATTGGGCAGCACAGACTTAGAACATTTTCGTTGTCATAGGAAGTTCTGTTGGACGGGGCTGAGCTAGCCTTGTGAACTTAATTAAAGAATTAGACTTTTGTCTTATAGGCAGTTACTATCCTTTGAAGAGCCTGAAACAGGGGAGTAACATGATCAGATTGCATTTTTAAAAGACTTTCAAACTTAAAATATCAGTTCTCGAGAACGTAGTATTAGAATCAGTTCTCAAGAACAGTTTTAGAATCAGTCAGACATTTTCATCTAGCATATAGCTTTTGCTGACAACGTATAATTAGGAGACTGTACCCTTAATTAGTTAGAGTTGAGAATAAAATAGAGAAAGAATTTTTTGTTTGTTAGTTTTTGAGTTGGAGTCTCACTCCGTCACCTAGGTTGGAGTACAGTGGCGTGCTTATGGCCACTGCAGTGTCAACCTGCTGGGCTCAGGTGATCCTTCTACCTCAGCCTTCCAAGTAGCCGTAACTACAGGTGCGTGCTACCACGCCTGGCTAATTCTTTTTTTTTTTTTTAATTGTAGAGACAAGGTCTCACCATGTTGCCCAGACTGGTCTCGAACAGGCTCAGGCACAATCCTCTTGCCTCAGCCTCCTATAGTGCTGGGATTACAGGCTTGAGCCATAGCGCCCAGCCAAGAAAGAATTTAAACAACCTTTCAAGATTACTGACTCAGCTGGAGAACTCTTGAAAACTACTGTTTTTTTTTTTTTTTTTGAGTTGGAGTCTCACTCTGTCGCCCAGAGTGGAGTGCAGTGGCCGCTCCTGGCCACCGCAGCCTCGATCTGCTGGGCTCCAGCGATCCTTCCTCCTCACTCTTCCAAGTAGCCTATTTTTAAATATTAATTTAGAAAAATGTTTCTTCACCTTTTTCTTTTAGTGAAATTACTGGATGATAAATGTTAGTGATAATGTTATCTGCTAAAAATTTTCAAAAACTATTGTACAAGATATTTATATCCTTATTTTCTTATAGGATTTGCTGTTATGTTTTGAAAGCTAAGACTAATAACTGCCATGACTTGATAAATAGAATTGTTATACATTTATTAAAGTAATTTAATTAGATATACTAACAAAATAAAAATGTTGCTTTTAATATCTTGAATTAAGTGTTCCTGCACATTTGCTAATTTGGGCCTTTTTTTTTTTACAGTTAACTCAGTATCCTCTCCAGTTGTACTTCCCACACCAGCTCTTCCTCCAAGTTTGATAGCTGATCTTGAAGGTTTAAACATGTCAGCTTCCTCATCAGTCATCAATGTAAGTTATGTTTAAAATATGCTAGCTCGGTTATTATATGATGCCTTTGCATCTTTTTACTTAAGATGCAAATAATTGAAGTAGAGTCTTAGTCTTGAATAGATTCTTCTAAAGAGCAAGTCCAATTAAGTTAAGACCTTTTAATTTTGTAAATAGTTTTTAAATTTACTCTGCTCAAACCATTATCTTCTCAATTTACTTTTGCTTGTTTTCCACACTTTATTATGATGTGTACATTTTTTCTCTGGTTCTGTAACATACAAGGGTTCTTTGCCACATTGGGGCAGATTATATCCCTAAATTCTGCCATTAAAAAATTGTTGTCTACATTAACAGACTTTCATTTTCATAATCATTCTATTCCTATCACACTGCTTTTTCACCACTGTAGGTTATTAAAAATTCTTGATTATTTTCATTTGAAAGACCAAGATTGTATTTCTCTTTGTCTTATTTTCATACATTTATTTACATGTGTCGGTGTCTTTTTTAAAAAATTATTTAATGTTATTTATAGGTTGTGACATGAAATGAGGTTAGAGGCCTACCTATGACAGAATAATGCCAAAACCATCAACCTCTCATAGTATCTGAAATTTCAGTAACTTTTTTGTGTTTTAGCACATTGTATCCACTAACCTTTTACTCTGAATCAAGCAAGCTGCCTAAGTTCTTAATATGCTTGACATCCTGTTAATTTGTTGTCAGAAATCTGACAAATGAGGGGATAGAAGAGTAAGTGTTGATGGGCACAGGTAGTTTGAATAAATCTGGTTCCCAGGCCTGGCAGGATCCTATGGAGTACATACTTCTTCATCTGAGCTACCAGGAAGCGTAGAACTGCTTCTGCCAAAAGTGGGAAAGAGGAGTGCCTAATTCTTGCATATTTGTACAAAAATAATTCCTCCTTCAAAGCAAGTATGACATCAGGGCCATTTAATGAAATACGAAAAAGAGCTACTTGCATTTTTGTTCAACTTTGGTCACTCACTTAGAAAGCACAGGTGGAAACTGTTAAACTAAAGTTTTCTCTTAAGAATGAGATTCCTAAGCACTCAGAAATGATAAGAATGTTATTTGGGATTTTAGTTTCTTTTTGTTTTAGGAAGCAGGATTTATTGAGAGGACAGAAAAACTCCTACAGTGGTAGGGCCCCCGAAGGGGTTGCCCTAGTTTCTTGTTTCTAAAAAGAAAAGACACATTAAAGGAGATGAGGAAGGAGCATTGAAAATAAGTAGTTAAGTCTCATTTATTCAAGTGATAAATATTTATTAAGCATTTGTGGTAGGATCTAAAGAAGAAAGTATTAATTGGAAAGTCTATAGCAAAGCAATTAGTGGAATAGGAAGCTCCTCAATGGGAGACCCAAACTTCAACTGTAGTATGACACCTTATATACCTAGTTCTGAGTTGTACCCCACATCTTGAAAATAAAAAAAAGTTAAAATACTTGATAGGCAGCAAGGCAGTAAATAAATAATAGTTTGGGCTGTGATGTCATGTCTAGGGTGCGAATCCCTGCTTTGCTACTTACTGCGTGAGCATGGGCAAATCAGCATCTAAATTTCCTGTGAGAATAATCTCTACCTCGTGGGATTGGTGTGAGATTAATGAAATAATGCATGTAAAGCTCTTACAGTGATTGGCACATTGTCGTCACTCAGTAAATATTAACTAATATTTTCTGAAGTGGCATGATGTGTGGTAATGAACTCTGAGTCGACTCTTACTTTATTAGCTGTAAGAAGAATGCAGTTGAGATTAGAAAATCTCATAGTAAATTTTCATTCATCACAAAGTAATTGACTCACCCTTTTATGCTAAGGAAAATATTTATTGGGATAGTCTCTTCAAAGGAAGGAAAAACACTTCATCCAAAGTTGTACAAAAGGACTGCCAAGTGACATGGCTGAGTGAAACAGGAACACAACGCTTACCCCCAAAGATTAACAAAGTGATCAAACAAATGGAGCTAAAAAGAATGGCAGCCAGATATTCACCACAGCAGCCAAATAAGGAAGGGAGTAGAGCATTAAATAAAGAAAAATGTAGAACTTAGAAAAGCAGAACCTATAGAAATAAATGGAATATTTTGGTACAGAAAGGCATGACTCCTAATATCACCTCCAGCTCTCAGAAAAGTCCTGAGAAAAGAAGGTGAATCAACCATGTATTAAGATTTCTCATTATGTGTATGAATTTGGAAAGAAGTAGGCTAAAGACATCAGAGGAAAATAATCAAAAAAATCCTCAAGAATTACAACTCCCATGTAATGTAATAGAATTTCAGCACATATAGGAGCTGTTTTGGATCCTGAAATGAAATTCATATTAATAGAATACATTCATAATTTTTAAGTCAACATGTTCTAGTTGAATAGAAAGGAGAAATCAAAGTAATTTATGATAAGGTAATATTTGCAGTGATCGGTAAATGCTTGACCCTGACTACACTAGAAGATATGGTGAAGTAGTTAAATGATGCTTGCATTCATGTGGAACCGTGAATGCGGTAGCTGTGGATGCAGACTGATATAGGTGTGCTTG
Organism: Carlito syrichta; assembly: GCF_000164805.1. NCBI lineage: Eukaryota > Metazoa > Chordata > Mammalia > Primates > Tarsiidae > Carlito > Carlito syrichta. Next base: position 293,861 of record NW_007077839.1, on the reverse strand, counting down.
TTGTATTGGCAACTCATATATTGTGGGTTGTGATGTTGCCATCAGTGACATAATTTTCCAAACATTTAACAGCTTTTCTGGACAAAGGTAACTATATTCCACATGATAAAATCTTGTTTAAAAAAATTACCTTGGCCATTGCTTGACTAAACTTTGGTGTGGCGATGTGCTCTTGAGCTATGGCTGCTGCCATGTTTTGTAAACTTTGACCCCTTCTCCTACCTTGTAGAGATGAATCTTCTCTCTCTCTCTCTCTCTCTCTCTCTCTCTCTC